>NC_085140.1:150050084-150255147 GCF_024139115.2 Armigeres subalbatus | reverse complement strand
AGTTACGTAATACACTAGAACTAGATAAAATGTAAACGGTGAAAATGAAAATGTAGCGATTGTCTGGACCTGATACCGTGTGAAAGCGAAATCTGAGAGCATAATTTGCGGAGAACAACAAACATTAAATGATTCGGCAACTTACGGTTTGCTTATTATTACACCGCTAACTACTCAGTCCTGGTCGTTGGTTATTTCTAAAACTTATGTTTCATTTGTATGGGGAACCCTCCTTGGGAGCGGGAACTGAAGGATCCTTCGGGATCTGGACTGGAACTTTCGGGGAAAAATTCTGGAATTTTTCGACTGGAATTCTTCGAGATTGCCACTTGAATCCTTCGGGGATTCCGACTGAACTTTCAGACTTGACCGGGAACTTTTCGTGATTCCGACTGGATTCCTTCTGGGGATTCCGACTGAATTTAGGGATTCTGACTGAATCCTTCGGGGATTCCGACTGAACTTCTTCAGACTTCGACTGAATCCTTCGCTAGATTCTGACTGGAATCCTTCTCGGGGATTCCTTAATGGAACTGGGACTTTGACTGAACTCTTCGGGGATTCCGATCAACTCTTCAGATTCCGACTAACCTCGGAATTCCTAATGGAATCCTTCAAATTCTTAATGGAATCCTTCGGGGATTCCGACTGAATCCTTCGACCTAACTGAACTTCGGGAATTCCTACGGAATTCTTCGGGGATTCCGACTGAATCCTTCGGGATTCCGACTGAATTTCAGGGATTCCGACTGAACTTTGGGGATTCCTGACTGGAATCAGTACTCGTACTTCTCATTTCAATGTGAGATGTCACACGATGTTTCATATCTGCCCTTTCAATATCTATAGAAACGCGAAAGATGAAAGGCATGCTACAAAACTTCAAAAATATTTGTTCTGTGACAGGGCATGAAATTGTGCAATATCTGTTTCATTTTTGTGTTTATTACAACTTTCAACTCAGGGTAGTCTGAAGTCGTGTGGGCTTGATTAATTTATCGACTAGTCATTATTTCTTTTGCATATATTCATTAAAAATAACTTTAGGAACTTTAATTTTAAAATAAAGCACTATCTTTTCATGACCGCCTTTTCATGCGAAATTGATCAAAGAACCCACGATTCTTCTATTTATCGCCTGAAATAGAAAAAGGCGTTTTGCCTTCAGTTCCTATGACGATCACGACTTTTCCAGTACTGACCGATTCCGATTGAACTTTGAGGATTCCTGACTTTGAATCCTTTGAGGATTCCGATTGAATCCTTTGAGGATTCCTGACGGGAATCCTTTGAGGATTCCGATGGGAATCCTTTGAGGAATCCGACGGAATCCTTTGATCCAAAGGGAATCTTTTGTGAAGATTCCGACGGAACTTCTTTGAGGATTCCGACGGAATCCTTTGAGATTCCGACGGGAATCCTTGAGGACACCCGATTTGAAATCTTTGAGGATTCCGATGGAACTTTTGAGGATTCCGACGGAATCCTTTTGAGGATTCCGACGGAACTTTTGAGGATTCCGACGGAACTTTTGGAGGATTCCGACGGAACTTTGAGGATTCCGGACGGGGAATCCTTGAGGATTCCGACGGAACTTTGAGGATTCCGACGGAATCCTTTGAGGACCTGACGGAATCCTCGAGGATCTGACGGTGTCCCTTGAGGATTCCGACGGAACTTTTGAGGATCGATGGAATCCTTGAGATTCCGACCGGAATCTGAGATTCCAATCAAACTTTTGAGGATTCTGACGGAATACTTTTGAGGATTCCGACTGGAATCCTTTTGAGGATCCTGACGGGAATCTTTTTGAGTATTCTGGTTGCACTTTGAGGATTCTGACTGAATTTTGAGGATTCCGATTGAACTTTTGAGGATTCTGACGGAATCTTTGAGGATTCTGACGGAATCCTTTTGAGGGATTCTTGACGGAACTTTGAGGATTCTGACGGAACTTTCTGAGGATTCCGGAGACGGAATCCTCTGAGGATTCCGACGGAATCCATTGATGATTCCTACGGGTCTTTTGCGATTCCTTTGATGGGACCCTCGAGATTCCGACGGGAATCCTTTGAGAATTCAGACGGAAATCTTTGAGGATTCCGACGGAAACTTCTTTGAGGATTCCGACGGAAAACTTTGAGGATTCTTATCGAACTTTGAGGATTTGACGCAAATCCTTTGAGCTTGATGGGGATTGTTTAGGAATGCAATGAGAGCGTTTTTGAGAATTTTCTGGCAGAAAGTTTTGAGGAATTTGACGGAATTCCTTTGATAATTCTGACAAAATGCTTTGAGAATTCGACGGAAATTCAGACTCCTTTATTGAACTTTGAGTAATCTTGGCCGGAATCCTTTGAGGACCTGACGGAATTTTTGAGGATTCCGACGGAATCCTTTCGAGGATTCCGATGGGGAATCCTTAGAGGAATCCGACGGGAATCCTTTTGATCTGTGTAAAAAAAGAATCTTTTGAAGATCCTGACGGAACTTTGAGATTCCGACGGAATCCTTTTGAGGATTCCGATTTGGAACTTTGAGGATCCCGACGGAACTGAGGATTCCGACGGAACTTTGAGGATTCCGACGGAACTTTCTTTGAGGATTCCGACGGAACTTTTGAGGATTCTGATGGAACTTTGAGGATTCCGACGGGAATCCTTTGAGGATTCCGACGGGAATCCTTTGAGGATTCCGACGGGAACTTTGAGGATTCCGCGATTGGAACTTCGAGGATCTGACGGGAATCCTTGAGGATTCCGACGGAATCTTTGAGGATCTTCCGGATTTGAACCTTTTGAGGATTCTGATGGGAATCCTTTGAGGAATCCGACGGGAACTTCGATCCAAAGGAAAATGCTTTGAGAATTCGACGGAAATCTTTTTAAGGATTCTTACGGGAATCCTTTGAGAATTCTATGGGAACTTTGAGGATTCCGACGGGAATTTTTGAGGATTCCGGACGGAATCCTTTGAGGATTCCATGGGAATCTCTTTTGAGGAATCTGACGGGAATCCTTTGACTAAAAAGAATTTTTGAAGATCCTGACGGGAATCCTTTGAGGATTCCGACGGAACTTTGAGGACCTGACGGAATCCTTTGAGGATTCCGACGGGAACTTTTGAGGATTCTGACGGAATCTCTTTGAGGATTCCGACGGTAAACTTTGAGGATTCCTGACGGGAATCCTTTGAGGATTCTGACGGGAACTTTGAGGATTCTGCGGACGGAAATCCTTTTGAGTGATTCCGATGAACTTTGAGGATTCCGACGGGAATCTTTTGAGTATCCTGACGGAATCCTTTGAGGATTCCTGACGGGAACTTTGAGGATTCCGGACGGGAACTTTTGAGGATTCCGCACGGACCTTTTGAGGATCTGACGGAACTTTTGAGGATTCCGATGGGAATCCTTTGAGGAATCCGACGTAAATCTCTTTGATTCAAAGGAATCTTTAAGATTCCGATGGAATCCTTTGAGGATTCTGACGGAATTCTTTTGAGGATTCCGACGGGAATCCTTTGAGGATTCTGATTTGAAATCTTGAGGATTCCGACGGGAACTTCTTTGAGGATTCCGGATTTGGAATCTCTTTGAGGATTCTGACGAATCCTTTGAGGATTCCGACGTAAACTTTTGAGGATTTTCGACGGAACTTTCGAGGATTCCGACGGAATCTCTTTGAGGATTCCGACGGAACTTTTGAGGATTCCGGACGGCAATCCTTTGAGGAACTGACGGAATCTCTTTGATCCAAAGGAATCTTTTGAAGATTCCGACGGAACTTTTGAGGATTCCGACGGGGAATCCTTTCGAGGATTCTGACGAAACTTTCGAGGACTTGATTAACTTTGAGGATTCCGACGGAACTTTTGAGGATTCCGACGAATAACTTCTTTTGAGGATTCCGACGGAACTTTGAGGATTCCGACGGAAATCCTTTTGAGCATCTGACGGAACTTTGAGGATTCCGACGGACTACTTACTGTATACTGAACTATGAACTGCAATTGGTGCAATGGATGATCGTTTGCTTCCCAGTCTTTGTGTTAGTATTTTGTTAGTTAAGACTGGTACTAGACCTGCGAACCTCGCAGCATATACTCAAGAAGATGTTGTTAGATCATGCGACACCTTCTCTAAGTATTTGCATGAGGTATGATATATCAAGTGTTCAATTATTTTCTATATATTGGCAAAAATACTGACGCGTTTCTGTTAAATTGAAATGTTACCGGATTAAAATACGTAATTCAGTACTGCTTATAGTGTAACCTTACTCGGATGCAATTAAATTCATCTCGTTTTCGTCTAACGGTAGTGGTGAGTACTAATAATACTAGTAATGTGTACTATACAGGCCTGGTAGGGACACTTTTAGTGACTTGGTCACTTTTTTCAGTCACTAAAAAGTCTCTTTTTCAACCTCAAGTCACTAAAGTCACTTTTCTCACAAAAGTCACCATTTTCAACTATTTTGAAACTATTGACTAAGATTTTTATGAAGCTTTATGTATCCATGAAGATGCTTTGTCTATGGCGGAAATGAAATTACGGATCTTGGAAAATGATCGCTCTGTAACTTCGCTCGCATTTAACTCGACCTGTCGATTTCGAGTTTTTTAACTCAAACTTTATGCAGTATGGAAAGGTGAGACTTGATTCTTGGGATATTTGATTCACTTCGTTTTACCAAGAACTAAAGTAGTATTGTTATAGCGGATTTTTATTGGAGTTAAGTTTTTTTAATTGACAACCTTATTTACTCTATTATTTACTACAACTTCTCCCAAATACTATCATTTTTTCACAGCACAAACCCATAAATATGCTAAATGACCTTCACTGATAAAAATGCCATCATTCCACCACAATTTCAGGATAATGGATTTTAAGTTGTTGCCCAATTTGATCAGACTTTATCCCTCATTGGGCATCCATAAAAAAATTCAAGAAAGTATAATTTGTTCTCAAGCTCACTATTTTTGTCGATTTGACAGATGTAATGAAGGGTTTCCTCTAAAAGATATTTATTGAGTATATATCATAGATAGGGGATCAATAGTCCCCAATTTTAAAGATTGCATGCGCTTTTGAATTTCATAGTAAAATCGTACATGAATACGCATAGCAAGTCGGAAAATCTACGTATTTTGAGTAAAATATTTAAAAATCATAGAGCATGGTCCTTATTAAGCAGGAGGTCGAGGGTTCAATCCCAGGCTCGTTGTACAGCATCCGTTGCTAACTGGGTTAAAATACCGCTTTTAACTGGGCTGAGAGGGAATTCGCGATGCATTGTTGTGATCGTGTTTTATATGAAGCTTAAAGAATATACCATTCAGAGTCCCTCGTCACTGAGTCTTTGTTGATGTTTTTGACGGATAATCGCTTTTAACTGGGCTTTGGCCCAGTTAGCGAACGCCCAGTTAAAAACAGTCCAGTTAAAAAGCGCCCAGTTAGTGAACTATTGCTATACATGAATTTCATAATTTTGTATCCTTTTCTACCAAAACGATCCGTACTGTTGTTCTTGTCACACGATCCGTACTGTTGTTCTTGTCACACAAAAATTTAAAAACATCCGTTTCACCTATGACAAATCGTAGGGTCTTCTGCATCTTCTTTAAGTAGGGTTCAGCTAATCTAATGATCGTATTTTCACTCATTCTCACGAGAAGAGAATGCTCATTCACGCAGATTTTCGCGAGAAATAATTTTCAGGGCAGAAAACAGGTGTTAAGTGTGATAACCTATTTCGCCTACTTCTAGTGGCGTAAAAATTGATTTGCTTGCAGACTACTCATAGTTTGAGTTGTCCTGCTTTTTACAGATATTGAGTAAAACTTCCGTGGGGTTAAAAGAGAGGGCAGTACAATTTACTTAGTCACCGAGTAGATAAATTTAGCGAGTACGATTTTCGTTTTTCTTCTAAGTTCGTTCTAAGAGAAAAAGGGTGAATGAAAGATGTTTTCGCCACAAATGAAAAAAATATCTCCGTCGACCCAAAACGCCTGATTTCGTCTAATCGAACTTGCAACTGAAATTGGAAGTCACTATTTGGTCACTTTTCTGCAACTGAAAGTCACTATTTGGTCCCTTTTTCGTCACTTTGGTCACTAAAGTCACTTTTTGAGTGGCTTCAGTCGCTACCAGCTCTGAAAAGAAACAAACTATTTCACAATTTTAACAATATGCAGACACTTGACTTATCAACGTTGACCCCATCATCCGTGCAAAGGGCCAAACAACCCAAATTCAATTCAAATTCCATCCAAATCCAATCCACATCCAATCCAAAAATTGACGATTTTTGACAAATATAATGGGATATAAAGCATATTAAAATTTGTCCAATCTAACGCGAACTAATTTTATCTAATTTGACAAAAGCAATGCATTTGGTAGCTGGTGGGTCGCAAGCAATATGGAATTCTGCTGAGGGTCGCATATCCAAAAGTTTGGGAACCTCTGATCTATGGAAAAATGCTTGAACAAAAGTTATTTGGCATAGCTTAAATTAGTGGAAAATGCAAAATAAGTTTTGATTGTAAATCAATAGTTACTTGATTGTTTTCAATATTTTCATATTTTTACTTAAAATTGATTATATTTGCAGTCTAATGAAACCATAAAGTTGTGGCTCCATCTCTGCACTGCGTCTCCTTCGTGATGTTCCTTCGGTTTTCTGCCACCTGTTCATGGGTAATTCGTTAATTTTGTTGCATATTCGGTTTCGCTTCAGGGCGGTTCCAGAGTAAGTCCTGAGATTGGACTCTGTTTCGCAGAAGTCTGTAAAATCTCCTCCTTGAGAACAGAAAACTGTTATGGCTTCTTGAAAATCTTTTTCGCCTGCGCAAAAGGTACTCTGCCCTTTCCTCGCATGTTAGCCAGAATTTTATCCTTCGGTTCCTTTCTGGACATCCTCTGTTATTGGCTTCGTTCTTGTTTGCAGTAGCTATCGAGGTCCCTGCTGACAAGCTTCACGTCCGTTTCATGTCCTTGTCCACATTTTCCGAGATGGTTCTCCGTGTCATTTTGTTTGTGACCAAATTTCCAAATTTCCACATTGTTTTACTGGGAAGATGTATAGGTACACCTGAAGGGACTCATAAATTTTAATAAAACGGGGACCTCGTCCTTGGACCGTGACCTTTAGGTTGGTGTTTACCAGTTCCCGGTCCGATTTCTCTTCTTCATCCTTTCCACTTTAATCACCGGAACTTCAGCTACCACATTTAGTTGTGTCCTCCCTCTTCAAAACTTTCTGGCACACCGGAAACAAAGCATATCGTTTGATTCTGAATTTTCGGTTTGTAGATTTGATTTTTTCTGACAGATTCTACTTTCTTCACTGCTTCGTAATCGTGGGTCGATAGTAAATCGACCATGAATCTGAATCGTCCTATCTTCGTGATTTCTTTGTAGTTCCTAAACCAGATTGGTGAAGGAACTTCCCTACCTCCACTGGATGTTTCGGTAAATCATTATTGAAGATTAGAGGTTCTAGGTAAACCGTGCTACAGTTCCTGTCTTCTGTTCCTTGTGAATCCGCTTCATTCATTCCCGTTGTGTTGCGTTCGATTCTTGCACCTTCGTCCCTTTACTTTTTGGAGTCGTTGTTCGACTTTTTTGTTCCAGGATGCGTCGTCCTTGTGCCCCCTGGCTGTTCTGTGATCTGATCTGTGCAGCCACAGCCGTCGATGTCCTCGTTTCCTTGCAGTCTCTGACATTCTGTCCTTACATAGCCTACACACCCTCACTTGATCAGTACAGTTGCTGATGAAGAATGTATAGCCACCAGACATTCTAAATACTCACGATCCTCTAATGTGGACTGTACCATACACATGTGGAAGTATTGGCTTGAGAAATGGATTGCGAGTGATTTGACTATGCGTCCAATTTGGGAATCTCGAGCTCGTTCAGTAGCCGCTAGGTTGCGAAGGCCGACGGGCGGAGGTCCTTCGTAGCTTAGTTGGTTAAAGCACCAGTCTAGCGTACTGTAGGGTCGAGTTACATCGAAGGGAAAGTGGTTACCTCCAATACATTTTCCAAATCAATATCTTCCACATAACGTACATATTCACATATGAGTTTTCCTAACATTGTAAATTAACGTCCAAGTCGGTGGTTTAATCCGAAATAGGCAATTACCTTTGATTGAACTGATTCTGTCCTTTTTATTTATGAAAACAATTAAAATTACGCTTTTTTCTTCTTCTAAATTTTTAATTGAATCTTAAAACTAATCTTCTTTTACACTAGCACTAATTTTCTTCTCTTTATTCTCTACTATTTCTTTTAGATTTTCAAACGTAACTTTAATTTATTCTTTTCCTTCTCATTTAACACTAGTCTCGTATTTTCGGAAATATCAGAACATGCAAAACAAATGATTCGTGTCATATTGTGTTTGGGTTCTGAGGTTTGTTCGAGGTGCGTTTGTCAGTAACAAACTCTGTGACGACAAAGGGTATATTGTTAGAGTTGCATCACATTCCAGAAGCTGAATTTCAAATGTGTGATGGTGACTCTAGTGCGAAGGTTTTTCTAAACCATGCCTAATGGTTCATGGTTTGATCCACTAGTAACGGAGTTATAGCTAGTTTCAGTAACTTAGACCAAATGATAACAAAATTCCAATCATTTAGTTTAGGTTACTGTAACTAGCGCCTACCGTTATTAGTTAAATTCTAATAACGAACCATTAGGCAAAGTTGTAGAAAACCATCGCACTGGAAGTCCACCATAAATATATTTTGAAATTAAGCTTCTGAATGTGTTATTGACAAACTACTAAATGATCGAACGCAAATTACTGAATGATCGTTAACATCTCTAAGCAGGGCCGTGAGGGCCGATCAATGACGAATCAAATGTTTCACCTGAGACAAATTCTTGATAAGTTCCGTGAGTACAACTTGCAGACACATTATCTGTTTATTGATCTCAAGACGGCGAACGATCCAGTACGGAATGAATTATGGCAAATTAAACTAAAACATGGTTTTCCGGCGAAACTGATACGGCTGATCTGTATAACGTTGGACGGATCGAAATCAAGGTAAGGTTGCGGATGAAATATCGACGTCATGCGTTACCTTAGATGGATTAAAGCAGGGTGATGACTGTCGAATCTCATGTTCAATATAGCGCTCGAAGGAGCGATTAAAGAGCTGGTACAAAGAAGCGGTATCGTCCAAGATCGCATCGCTCCTGGATGCGGACGATATCGATATTATCGGAATTGATCGACGTGCCGTGAAGAGGCTTTTGTCCCTTTAAGAGGAGACAGCGAGAATTGACCACGATCAATACCAGCAAAACGAATTAATAGTCGCTGGCAATCAACGTGGGTTCATTAGTGATGTGGTATTGAAATGGTGCTGGATGGTGAAAATTTGAAGTGGCAAGAATTTGTATCTTGGAACATTAGTGATGTACGAGATGTTACCGAGAGGTGGAAAGGCGTATTGGCTACAAATAGGCAGAGGCGACTCGTCCATAGTTCTACATGTTCTGGAACAGGTAACCATTTTAGGTCAGAAGTAGGAAATTAATGGTAATTGTTAGGGCAAATAGATTACCCAGTAAATTTTTAAACAAAGTTTCACGTAATATGTCCAATGATTTTAAACTAAACATCTAAGAAACAAAATATTTCGTAGGCAGATCAAGTTAACGCCACATGCCTGCGTACAGTCAAATTGCATCAAATGGGTGTTTCTACACCACACCCCATCACATAGAAAGCTTTCCAGTCGTACGATCCATAATGAAGAAACAACAGCAGCGCTGCCAGAAGTCAAATTTAAAGTTTTGCCTGCCACAATGATTTGAAATAATTTCTCCTTGGTATGCTCACTGTTCTCCGCGCGCAGAGAACCAGCGTGAGCGGCCAGCTTTCTCCGTTTCCTCACATCATCCTTTTTCGCATGCGAAGCAAGCACGTTACGATGCATGTTCTGCTATGCGCGCAGGAGTCAAACCCGTTCGATCCACCTCCGATCCATCGATCCACCTTGCCCGCTGCGCACCTCGCCTTCTTGTGCCCGTCGGATCGTTGTCGAGAACCATTTTCACCGGGTTACTGTCCGACATTCTGGCTAGTGCCCGGCCCATCGCAGTCGTCCGATTTTCGCGTGTGAACGATGGATGGTTCTCCAACAGCTGATGCAATTCGTGGTTCATCGCCTCCTCCACGTACCGTCCGCCATCTGCACCCACCATAGATGGTACGCAGCACTCCTTTCGAAAACTCAGGCGCGTTGGTCCTCCACGAGCATCGTCCAGGTCTCGTGTCCGTAGAGGACTACCGGTCTAATTAGCGTTTTGTAGATTGTCAGTTTGGTACGGCGGGAACTCTATTCGATGCGGAGTCCAAAGTACATACGATTTCCAGCCGCTATGCGTCTCCGAATTTCTCTGCTGGTATCATTTTCAGTCACCAGTGAGCCCAAGTACAAAATTCTTCTACCACTCGATTTCGTCACCACCGATGCAAACTCGCGGTGGGTGGCTCATTGTCTTCTCTTGAACCTCTTCCTCATGTACTTCTCTTCGATGGTTGATGACTAGTCCGATCCGCTTAGCTTCCTCTTTAGTCTGATGTAGGCCTCCATCTTCTCAAAGTTACGTGCCATAATATCTATGTCGTCGCGAAACCAAATAGCTGGACGGACTATTGAAAATTGTACCACCTGTGTTAATCCCTGCTCTTCGCATTCCTCCAAAGCGATGTTGAATAGCAAACACGAAAGACCATCACCTTGCCGTAACCTCTGCGGGTTTCAAGGGACTCGAGAATGCCCTGAAACTCGAACTACGCACATCACCCGATCCATCGTCGCTTTGATCAACCGTGTCAGTTTATCCGGAAAACCGTCGCATTATGCCATAGCTCCCGATCGATTGTATCATATGCGGCTTTGAAGTCGATGAATAGATGATGTGGCACGTTGTATCTGCGGCATTTCGTAGCATTGGCGAATGGCGAACACCTGGTCCGTGGTGGAGTTCGTTCCATAAACCCGCCTGGTACTGCCCCACGAACTCCCTTGCAGTTGGTGCTAGTCGACGGCATAAAATTTGGGAGAGTACCTTGTAGGCGGCGTTCAGCAATGTGATTGCGCGGTGGTGCTACAATCCAGCTTATCGCCCTTTTGTAGGTGGGACACACGACACCTTCCATCCACTCCTGCGGCAAAACTTCCTCCTCCCAAATCTTGGTAGACCCAGTGCAGCGCTCTAGCCAGTGCCTCACCACCGTGTTAAATAGCTCCCTGTAGGTCAACCCCAGGGCTTTGTTGTTCTTCAGCGCCCACCTCCTGATTTCCTGAGATCCGGAGCGGTAGAATTATGTCCTGCGCGCGTTCTCGCAGGTCCATCACCATACCGCCATCTTCGTCTGCCACATCGCTATTCAGGTGTTCTTCGTAGTGCTGCCGCCACCTTTGATCACCTCACGCTCGTTCGTAAGAAGGTTCCCGTTTATGTCCTACACATATCAGGCTGTGGCACGGTTCGTGAACGGTTTAACTTCTCAGAACTTTCGCGGTTATTAGCGCGGTACAGTTGCTCCGTTTCTTCACGGTCTCGATCTTCCTGCTGGCGCTTTTCCTCCGGAAAATCGAGTTTTGTCTGTTCCGCGCCTGTTTATATCGTGCCTCGTTCGCCCTCGTGCGGTGTTGCAGTAATCTCGCCCATGCTGCATTCTTCTTCCACTAACTGCTCACATTCGCCGTCATACCAGTCGTTTCTCTGATCCGCACCAGTGCGCAGCGGTTGGGGTGCTACCAATGGCGGATCGAATATCTCTCCAGCCATCTTCAAGAGACGCTGCGCTCAGTGCTCTTCCGTTGGAAGTGCACTTCCAGCTGCTGCGCGTATTCTGGGCTATTCATCTTGTAGCGCCGCCAATGTTAAGCTGCGGCGTCGACTTCGACGCGTGTTGTACACCGTCGAGAGTTTTGAGCGCAGGCATACCGCAACGAGGTAGTGGTCGGATTCATATATCGCACTGCGGTAAGTGCGGACGTTCGTGATGTCGAGAAGAATTTATCGTCGATTAGAACGTGGTCGATTTGGTTTTCCGTTTCTTGGTTAGGTGATCCCGTGGCCTTGTGGATATTTTTGCGGGGAAAGAAGGTGCTTGGACCACCATTCCGCGGGAGGCTGCGTTTATGCATCGTTGGCCGTTGTCATTCGATACGGTGAGACTATCCGGTCCGATGACCGGTCATACATTTCCTCCTTCCTACCTGTGCGTTCATGTCACCGATGACGATTTTAACGTCCCGCAGTGGGCATCCATCGTATGTCTGCTCCAGCTGTGCGTAGAACGCTTCTTTCTCGTCGTCGGGTCTCCTTCGTGTGGGCAGTGCACGTTGATGATGCATAGTTGAAGAAACGGCCTTTAATCCTCAGCTTGCACATCCTTGCGTTGATTGGCTGCCACCCAATCACGCGTTGGCGCATCTACCCAGCACTATGAAGCCGGTTCCCAGCTCGTTGGTGGTGCCACAGCTTTGGTAGAAGGTAGCCGCTCGATGCCCGCTTTTCCACACTTTCTGTCCTGTCCAGCAAATCTGCAGCGCCACGACGTCGAAGTTGCGGGGATGTAATTCATCGTAGATCATCCTGTCGCAACCTGCGAAACCTAGCGACTTGCAATTCCATGTTCCAAGCTTCCAATCGTGATCCTGTATTCGTCGCCCAGGTCTTTGCGATTATATCGAGTCGCATTATCTCTCATATTGTTCGTAGATTGGTTTTCAGGCGGCTTATTGGGAGCGCAACCTCCTGTCTCGCCGGAGGGCCGTCGTGTCAGGGCTGTTTGGTCCCACCCCACCAGGACTTGGCTTGCGCTTTGGCACAAGGTCGCTTTGGTACATTGCGGATACATGCAGTTTTTATAGAGGTTTAAAGGCCCACTGTCAAACCCCACCACATCCTAGGCAACCCCCACAACAATAATTGTATAATACTAATAATAATGGTTAATAACATTTCTTTCATAGCAACAAAATATGTGAGAGCTTAAACATTAGCGGCGATGGGACCCGTGTACTCCGAATGGTGGAATGAGACGATTTGAAAGATCTCTATTCTGAGATATTACCAACTGTTACCAAGTTAGATTACAGACGTCTGCGAGAGTTTAAAATTTTAAGTGCATCTAAATTTAAACTATTTTGTACCAAAAGAAATTAATAAGCTATTTATTGTTTTGTAAATCCTTTCTATATAAATTGTATAGAAATCGCGAAATCCCTAATGTTGTAATAGCCCTATAGCCGGAAGCATAATTGTCCCATGTTTCTGGTATTCCCTATACACATGGGACAATTATGCGTCGCAGTGTACATCTCCAGAGCTATGTTTGGTTGTTATTATAGATCTTACGCTGAGAATCATAGGGCGCAAATGAATTGATCGATTCTGATTTTGTTGATAACTCAATCGTTTTAAAAGCTACAACGTGATTGTTGTTTCTGTGCATGGTGTATTCATATTTAACACACCAAGCCATTAAATGTTTGGACAACTTCCTTGACCTAAGTAAAAGTCCTGTAACTGGTAGGCTATCGTAACAAATAAATATACTATATATACTTAACTACTGCAATTCGCCTAATAATAAAATGAAAACATCAACGAAGAATAATCGATCAATGCTGTTATGCCCCTATAATTTCAAACGCGAGAAATAAATAGAATATGGACAGGGCTACTAGCGTTCTAGTTCATGTTTCCATTATGACAATTAATGCAGTAAACTCATGAAAACACTTGCTTCCTTGACCCGTAGAAAAGTTTGTATATATTAACTGATTATCATTAAAAATAAACAAAAATTACAACAAAAAAAGTTATTGTAGATATTGATCTTCTTCTTCTTCATTGGCATTACATCCCCCACTTGCACAACAGTGTTCATTAAGCACCTCCGCAGTTATTAACTGCGATGTTTCTAAGCCAAATAAGTTACCATTTCTGCATTCGTATATCATGAGGCTAACAGATGATACTGTTATTCCCAGGAAGTCGAGACGATTTCCAAACCGAAAACGCCTTGACTCGGTACCGGAATCGAACCAGCACTCAGATGGTCTTGCTTTGTAGCCGCGAATCTTACCGCACGGCTAAGCAGGGCCCCATGAGGAGATATTGATACAGAATAGTAATTCAGAATAGTTCAACAATAGTGAACAACATTTTCTTGCTATTGAACCAAGCTTATGAGATAAACTAAATAAAGAAGTCAAAAATCGTATAGTTCTGCATATGTACTTAGGTATTTGACTTCACATGCACGTGAGTGGATATTAAAGTTGTCATTGACGCAATAGAGCAATTTTACATTCATTGCATCCATACTAATTAATAATCGGCGGAGCTTACGTAGCTCAGTAAAAGAAACGCAGCTACAAAGCAGACGATGCAGAATAAGCAATAGACGATTAATCGCAATAAATCTAGTCTCAGTGGATTAACCGTCTTCCATTGTAAAAATTAGGTACAAATACATTCAAAATAATCAAACTAGTTGACACAATACTGCATCAGAGACCCGGAAAGTTAATGAAGCTGTATGTAGGCATTTCATTCAACGTTTAGAATAAGGTCCATACCTTTCGTCTACGATTAATCGCTGACAAACATTGGATCTCTTTTCAAGCAATAAAGGGCAATACTTACCGCAATACATTGCCAATATATCAGTCAAAAAGTTTACTCCAAAACATGTTAATGTGGTGCAATCGTCACAAGCAATACTCATGAAACATTTTTTTATAGACACATAATTTGTTTTTTAAAGACTCTAAACTGCATTATATTTGAATATAGATACAACATAGATGAAACTACTCCACCAGTCCTTGTTTCCAATCTTAGCAATCACAATCCCATAAAAAATCGATCCTTCATTCAATGGTGTCACAAATTTCCAGATCCATCAGATCCTATTCTTACAGTGATTGGAGATTTATTGGCATCCGTGACAGAGATACAAGAAAAAAAACACACTTCTCAGGATTCGGACACGGTTCCCTGCAGATCCCCAGACTCCTTTGACTCTTCACATCGAGACTGAAACGAAGTCTTTGTAACCGAAATATCCAGCCGTTCCGGCAGGAAATGTCACAGAATCACTCGTATCGGTTCCGGTGCGGATTGCGAAAATGCTTTTAGGTTTTGCTTCGCACTAGGCCTTTTGACGGGCGACTGCGGCTGCTGAACGACGAACAAACTATTCTCTCGTCTCTTCTTTTGTTCAATATGGCGTTCCCTTTTCGGCCCGCAAAACGAAACACACTCAACGGCCGCACGCGATCCGAAGTTCGCGACAACCACACGCGATTCACTGTTCCAAAACGCACTTTGACAGAAAGGCGAGTACTGCGATATTTTAACTGTCACATTTGTGCAACTTTACCCTGCTATGAGAGGAAATTGTTTCCGCGATTTTCCGAAGAGACATGCTTTTCTTTGACGACGGCACATAAACATGAATCCAGCGAGGTTTCCAAACAGCACAGGACAAATATTTCCGAATGAAAACGATTTTTGCAGCACCAAACAGCCGTGGAAATAGAATGCAATGCAAATACACCTGTAAAGCGAATGCAGATTCTAGCAGATTGATAATCGACAAAGTAGATTGGTTAGAAAAAAGGGAAAATAGCGCACATGATTAAAATGGGTAGTGGTACTTTTTCAAGAAAATGGGTGAATTTTTCACGGTGGGAATAATATCAACAATAACATAGTACCCATTAATGGGTAAAGTCATCTAACCGTACTCCACTGAAATAAATGTTGTACACTGAGATAATGCCTTCTTAAAAGAATGTGTCTGCCCGGTATAAGGCGAAGGCAGGGGTAACGCCTTCTTTAAATGGATGCATCTTCCCGATATAAGATGAAGGAGGGGGGTGGTAACGCCTTCTTTAAAAGAACACGTCTGCCCGGTTTAAGGCGAAGGAAGGGGTAACGTCTTCTTTAAAAGGATGCATCTGCTTGGTATAAGGTGAAAGGAGTTGATAATGCCTTCTTTAAAAGAACGCGTCTGTCCGGTATAAGACGATGGGAGGGGTAACGTCTTCTTTAAATGGGTGTATCATCCCGGTATAGGGGGCAATTGAAACTATTTTTAAATATTCTGGTAGGCGTTCCTTAGCCATGCGGCAAGATGCGTGACTACCAAGCAAGACAATGCTGAAGGAGGCTGGGTTAAACTTCTGACCCGGTCTAGGAAATTTATCGATATTTTTTCGGCTTTTATAAAAGTTTCAACGTGTTAATCTCGTGTTAAACCAAACGAATGCAGAAAAGTCATTCGGCAAAAAGGTACAAACCGCCAAATGTCGTACCGCGAAAAGTTACAAACCGCCAAATGTCATTCCGCGAAATGTTCAACCGCGAGAATGAATTCCGCGAAATAGTTTTCGATGAAATGTTATACAATCTTCGGCTATGATGTTATGCTTTACAAGGGTGATCGAATTGAGTTTGAATAGTAGATTAATAAGCAAGCATTAGACATTCTTCTTAACCTTTGTCCTTCTAAACCATTGGATTTCACCTTTGACGAATCTATCGCACAGTAGAAGAAAACATTATAGGTAATATGTTATGCTTTTTCCGTTTGATAAAACATCGCGATGGCTTGAATTGATGATATCTGGATAGGAAAATAATGATTTATTTTCAAGACATTGTTGGATTCATTGTCAAGAACACTCGGGCTTTTTATATTCGTAGGGCAATTCATAATTATTTCGTGATACATAATTAATTCCTGATCTATAAAGGTATTGGAGATTATAACCAACAATATTGCTGGAAACGAACACAAACAAATTCATATAAAATCGACCATATTGCATGTTTCTTACAGATTCCATATGTACTAGTTGTTTTTCTATATGTAAATAAATTTCGATATGTGTAGTTATATACTTGCTGCATGTGTGGTATTGATGGTACAATTATATCGCAACCGGTTATTCAGAGATTCCGAGCAAGGTCGAAAATAAATCCATTAAATTTTCATAAACTCCATTAATATCATTGGGGACGGATTCTATTTTATCGTTTTTACATTATTTTCATATATTTTTCCCCAGTGTTCGATGGTTATGACTGGCTGAACAATGGTTGAAATAAAAATCTTGTACAGTTATTAACAAACTGTAGTTTGACAGATTGACTTATTGAATAAGAGTCCAATAATGATTCATATTCAGCCATAAGATTATTTATGTTATGCGTCGAGTAGGCCATAACTTACAAATCAAGGATGGCGCGGATGACAACGTTACCGGCGGATGATCAAATGTCAGTAGTTCGAGACCCGATTTAGGAAAATTTTAAAATGATTGTGTGAAAATAGCAATTTCTTCAACATACGTTCAATGGCGATCTTGATGATGTTACACTCAATACGTTATTATTTTCGAAAAATTTACATGTAGCTGAATTAAGGCTAAGTAAAATACTTATTAAAGGTTTAACAAATCAGATAATAAAGTTGTTTTTCAAAATAAGATGGTGTAGCTGTATAACTTCTCCAAAATTGTGTAAACAAAGCCTGAACAGAAGTTGCGATAGAATTAGTACAGCCATTATTCAACAAAGTGCTGAATTGAATCATCACACTGATGTTAGTTAAACTAGTAAATGTTTGTTGGGAAGAAGAGAGAAAATATCTTATGAGAGATGTGTCTTTCTGAAATTTAGTTTTGAGCTCGTTGTTGTATTGGTCAATTATCTCCTTTTGAAACATTTCAGGTAAATTATTTACATCAGTGAACGGTGTTGAGGAACTGTGCTCTCGAAAATCAGCCAATAAGCTTGAATATTTAGATTAAAAAGCTTCGAGCTTACCAGCATATTTAACAGATTTGCATGAACTGTTTTCTACAAGATTAGAAAGTTGTATCAGTTTTCGGCAATCAAATGTGCCAAATTATTAATTTTGTTTCAATAGTTCGCATGTTGGATAATAAAAGTTCGGCATGTTGATCCCTGCCTTATGACATCCCGCATAATCGCAGACCATAAGTGTGCCATTCGCCATATCATTGTCTACTATAAATAACTTTAGTTCTATGATTTCCATTATCAACCAGAATAATGATAAACCTACCGTCTCATAAATAAGGCTGACCATACGATTTGTTGTTATCTGACTTTTAACCACGTGGGAATGGGCGGTTAAGTATAATTACCATTTAAAACTAACATTTTCTCGAACAAAATTGTCAACGTATTACATACCAGATGGTACATGTACAGTCTATTTTATCCAGCAAAACCTTATGACATGTGGATGATTTATGGTTGGATGATAAATTTATTATTTTTTGGTACTACAACCCTTATTGTTCAGTTTTTAATTGAATTATACAATAAATCAATGGAAATTAAAAGAACATGCAAATACTGCATTGAGCATAAAAAGAATATAATATATTTATTTATCTAAGAAAATAATATTTTTTACATATTGAAGGTATTATCTATTATGTAGTCATTATAAATGCATTTCTAAACCGAAGCCAGCTCATGCAAAAAGATCGAGTTCTTTTCCATTCCCAAGTGTCGAAAATCTATCGTGAGTAGTGCGCATGATAGCGAATTAATGTATTGCAGATACGTTCAATTCACGAGTAATTACGACATGAAGAAACGGGAGAAATCTCAATTGCTGGCAGTACCTTCCTCGTTTGCCAAATGCATATACGACTTATTGAATTATGTACCATCACGGAATAGGAACTATTCTATGGAAGGAAATCCCAGGGGAAATCTAAAGCATCTGGTGAGTTAATCAGCTTAGGTTTCTCCTGTTGACCATGTTGAGCTCCTCAGGAACCATTTAATTAGGCCCGCAACTTGGATTTCTAAAACAAAAGGAGACACTATTTGACCGGATGTCCAATTCCAAAGACAACATGAACCTACCTTTTGTTTATACTATGGTGGTAATGCACGACGCTCTCTTGTATTTCATTCCTTATTTTCCCTGTAATGATGTAGGAAACTCTTGAGTATAGATATATTCTAATGTTAATTTTACAAAAACATACCTGATGATATTCACGAAAAACTGTCTGGTGGCTGCCAGTTTCACATTAGACTCCAGATGTCAGCAAAGAATGACGAGTTGTTACACACATCAACTTAATCCTATTCAGGTTATTGTGCAAATATGTTGAAATAATAAAGTTCGCAATGTGTGCGTGAGATATTCAACCATATACAACGATATGATAAGCACATGCTGTGAAAGCACCACGTGGATGATGGACAGAAAACAATTGTCTATGGTTTGGAATACCTACAAGAAAGTTAAATAATAATTTCCCAACATCATACCGTAACGAAATTATAATTAGGATCCAGTGTTGTACAGTTTTTTTTTATTGTAATGTTTGTAAAGTAGCATACGATACTATTGTAAGAGAACTGTACCATATTTGTCACCGATACACCAAGTGTCATATTTATGTTTTATACAATACCATGGTTGGTTTTGAATTATGCGGGATCTACTATAAAGGCCAAGCCGCTCTCTCATTCAGGATTGTGCAGCTCGGAATAAAGAAAATAGAGTGATTTCCTTTCGAAGAGAATAAAATCTCTCAAGCAAGGTTCCACGTGTTAACCAACGAACTTCATAATAACACAGTAAATCTCCGCACTGTGCTTCCATTCCCATCAAAATAATTTGGAAATGGCCTACGGCTAGTAAATTTTGCTGCTGCCAGAGGGATGGCCATCAGTAGCACTTACTTTGCACGAAAGAACATCCGAAAGCACACCTGGAGACACCCAAATGGTGAAACTTGCAACCAGATAGACCATGTTCTGGTGGATGATCGCCATTTCTCGGATGTTATCGATGTGCGGACATTCAGAGGTCCGAATATTGACTCTGATCACTACCTCGTTGTCAGTAAAATTCGATCACGGTTATCAACTGTATCGAACGAAAGATCACAGCGAACGATGCGTTACAATATCCAGCGATTGTCGGCGGAAGGAGTATCGGCTGAGTATCGCCAGAAGCTCGACGAACGGATAAGTGCAATCAACGTTAGCGACAACATCAACGATCCCATGGAGCGATGAGCACAACAGCACGAGAAGTGGTAGGCACTGCACAGAGGCGACCCAGGACGGGTTGGTTCGATGTGGAGTGTCAGAGAGTGACAGACGAGAAGAACGTTGCCAGAAGCCGGATGTTGGTGTCGGGTACCCGATCGAATAGAGGTCGGTACAAGGAAGCAAGAGCAGCCGAAAAACGAACCCACCGCAGGAAGAAAAAAGAGTACGAAGAACAAGTTATTAGTGAGGCGCAGGAAAAAATGGAGCAGAACGATATGCGGAGTTTTTATGAGTCAGTCAATGGCGTGCGGAGAAAGACAGCGCCATCTCCCGTCATGTGCAACGACCAACAAGGGAATTTGCTGACAGATAAAACTGAAGTGGCTGCCAGGTGGAAGCAACACTTCGAGACTTTGTTGAATGGAGGAAGTGACGATGCATCGGTGAACAGAATAAATATTAGCGACGATGGACAAGCTGTGGAGCCACCTACACTAGATGAGGTTAAAAAAGCTGTTAAAGAGCTGAAAAACAATAAGGCTGCGGGGAAGGACCAGCTCCCGGCTGAACTTCTCAAACATGGCAGTGAGCAGCTTTATGAAGTTCTGCACCATATTATGTCGAAAATATGGGAAGACGAGGAAATGCCTGCTAGCTGGTTGGACGGCCTCATTTGCCCTCTCTTTAAGAAAGGGCACAGACTGGAGTGCGCCAATTACCGAGGGGTACAAAATTATGTCCCGTATTCTGTTACACAGATTGAGACCGCTTGAAGAGTCCTTCGTCGGCGAATACCAAGCAGGTTTTCGTGAGGGCCGATCAACGACGGATCAAATTTTTACCCTGAGACAAATCCTTGATAAATTCCGGGAGTACAACTTGCAGACACATCATCTGTTTATCGATTTCAAGGCGGCGTGCGATTCAGTGAAACGGAATGAATTATGGCAAATTATGATTGAACGTGGTTTTCCGGCGAAACTGATATGGCTGATTCGTATAACGTTGGACGGATCGAAATCAAGTGTATGGGTTGCGGATGAAATATCGACGTCATTTGTTACCTTAGATGGATTAAAGCAGGGTGATGCACTCTCGAATCTACTGTTCAATATAGCGCTCGAGGGAGCGATTAGGAGAGCTGGTGTGCAAAGAAGCGGTACCATTATCACAAAATCGCATATGCTCCTGGGATTTGCGGACGATATCGATATTATCGGAATTGATCGCCGTGCCGAGAAAGAGGCTTTTGTGCCTTTTAAGAGGGAGACAGCGAGGATCGGACTCACGATCAATACCAGCAAAACGAAGTACATGGTCGGTGGCAATCAACGTGGGTTCATTAGTGGTGGTGGTAGCGAAATGGTGCTGGATGGTGAAAAATTTGAAGTGGTAGAAGAATTTGTGTATCTTGGAACATTAGTGACGTGCGATAATGATGTTACCCGCGAGATGAAAAGGCGTATTGCAGCTGCAAATAGGGCTTATTACGGACTTCGTAACCAGCTTCAGTCCCGTAGTCTGCAAACGAAAACAAAACTCGCGCTGTATACTACTCTTATTCTTCCGGTGGCTTTATACGGCCATGAGACATGGACGTTAAAGGAGGCTGATCGGAGAGCTCTCGGAGTGTTTGAGCGTAAGGTGCTGCGGACAATACTCGGCGGTAAACAGGAGAACGGTATCTGGCGGCGTCGCATGAATCACGAATTGTACCAGGTGTATAAAGGGCTGGATATTATTAAGCTTATACAACACGGCAGATTACGGTGGGCTGGTCACGTTGTTCGTATGCCGGAAGAACGTCAAGCGAAGATAATATTTAGTAGAGAACCAAGAAAAGGCCGCAGGCTTCGTGGAAAACCGCGTACACGATGGCTTTTTGCAGTTGAAGAGGACCTGAGGGCGCTCAATGTTCAGGGCGACTGGAAGCGATTGGCCCAGGATCGAGTCCAGTGGAGAAGGATACTCCATTCGGCGTAGGTTCATCGAAGAGCTGTAGCCCATCAAGTATCAAGTATCAAGTAAGTAATTTGGAAATGGTGGTAGTTGAATTCCCTCGCGCATATGGGTAAAGTTATTGTCTTAATAACTCAGATTTCCAGGGAAAAAAGAGGAATAATAATATAATAAATTAACAATCATTTGTCATAAACTCAAGAATTTTGTAGAACAACGACTTTTGGGGAAACAGTATTTTTATGCACTTAAAAGCTTGAAAATCACTTTAACATGGACAAAACGTGAACGGAACGAATCGCAATGTTCACAAGACTTGTAGAGCACACTAAAAGCTTCCGTATAGAGGTTGGTGCGATAGTTTTCGACGTTTATATCTCTTGTTAGATTTTTTCCAAAATTGAAAATAGCCCAAAAACACTAAATTGACTTGAGCCACCTCGAAATTTTATCCGAATTAGCTGAAAATTTGACAGGAGATTTATTTTAGCAAAAAAATTATGATGCCGGGCTGACCGATTGAATTTTCGATACTTTTTGAAAATATGAAGAGGTCTACTCCACATGCCAAATTTGATACCACAAGTTATGCAGAAATGTGTGTTACATTTGTATAGGAGCCCCCTCCTAAAACTGAGAGGGGTCTCAAACCATCTGAAGAATCTTTCCCAGCTCCAAAAACCCCTGCATACAAATTTCCACACCGATTGGTTCATTAGTTTCCGAGTCTATAATATCTATATACATAAAAATGAATTTCTGTCTGTCTGACTCTTATAGACTCGAAAACTACTGAACCGATCGACTTGAAAATTTGTATGCAGAAGTTTTTAAGATGGTTTGAGACCCCTCCCATCTTTGAAAAGGAGGGCTTCCATGCAAATTGAAACACCAATTTCATCATAATTCGAGAATTACTCAAGCAAATGGACCCAAATCTGGTATTTGGAGGTTTTGGAATGGAAGATATGTTTCTGGGGTGATTCTAATCCATTTTCTTGGCTCTTATTCTTATCCGATAGGCTTTCAACTACTAGTTGCTAGTTGCCTTTGATGGGAAATCTTATTAAGGATCCCCAAACACACGTGACGCAATTCTATCGCTTGGCGAATGCGATTCTGTCGCTGTTGGTGTGAAATCGTAAACGGAACATTGCCTGCAGCGACCCAACGATAGAATCGCGGCGCCGTTGCAATGAAATCGCTAAAATCTGAGGGAGCCTCAAAAGTTTCATTGTTTTCTGTTGAAAATTGACTAGATCGAACTTTGGGTTCAGAAATAATGGCCAAAATACTATTCTTTGTACGAAAAACGCGTAAATAGGCTAGTTATTTGTTGGCACATATTCTTTACCAGCAAGTTGCATTCAAGTGGGAATCCTGTCTTATCAATTTATATTGAAAATTGACTGGATCGGACTATGGAATCAAAATTTATGACAAAAATACTACTTTTCCATAACACAACGTCGCCAATACCGCTTGGTGGATTAATCAGGGTTTTTCCTAAATAATTTCTGACCACAATACTGCAAAGATAATGAAACATAAGTGTTTCGTTATGTAATTGCAGATTTGATTTATTTTTCTGGTGATTCGATTATCCGGAGGATTTGATTCTTTGATAAATATTTCCTAAATTCTGTTTGTCAACTTAATTATCAATAATTTAAAATTGCAGCTCTAGAAGTGCTCTGTCACATAAAGAGGTTTCAAACCCCATTCGACACATATTTAATTCGGTTCACTCTCCTGCGTAAGTTTCGCCTTGATGCTTTCGTAGAAAACCCCTCCGAAAAATGTTTTGATATTGACCTACATAATTCCAATCCGTTCACGCGCATCAGCATCTGATTCACGGAAAACATGCTCCGAATTCGGGTAACTTACTCAAATTCCTGCGACGGTAGGGAATACCCACTTCCGTATTTCGAACAGCTCGCCGCAACTATACAACGCAATCAAGCCTCAGTCCGAAGTTCTCCATCAAGGCAATTTATTGCCCCCTTACGATTCTCGTGGCACGAGGGATGCGGGCGCAGCGGGAGCGATATGCGGGGAGCTCCTTCTCAATGACGTTTGCCTCGAGAGTTATTATCCACTGTGACTGGTACCTGCTGCTGAATGGTGCTTCCACTACTTGCGATTTGACGTAAAACAGAGAATCACTCTGCACGGATTAAAAAACGGTGGAGCTTTTTTCACGATAATGATTTGCCAAAAAACACTGCTTTTTATTCCACTGGGTGATTTAAAAAAATGCACTTTGAGGACACTGATTTTTTTCTCACCTTTCCCAATGTTGGACGATGAACTGAAGAAAACCCACGACTGCGGAACACTATCGAAGGAGGATCAGAAAAGCGCACAAAGGCTCGATGGGTTTGCGATTTTTGCAAGCTTCTACAGGGCGCTTGATGCTCAATTTCTTGCACTAAACAAACGATAATCAACTGTAGAACATTTTAACTATCCCGTAGCGGATCAGGAATGCACTATTTCGGATATTTTCCACGGTTTTTTGCTGCTGGCACCCACGACGGAACGAAAAAGTACGCGACGACGGAGGACGACTGGCCTCTGGATGGACGAGATGACGATCCAAGAAACGCGAAAAACTGCCTCAAACTGACAGCGAACATTACGTGGCCACGACTAGCACCGTACGGTCGATTTGACAGTTTGGTTGCTGCTAACGGGCATACATTTTCAACGTTCCGCTGGCTTGGGGAGTGTGGGGTGCGCTGCGTAAATCGGGCAGAGACACTGGAAAAACTGTGGAAGTAAATTTGCAAACTTTTATTGAGTTGAATAAAAGAAGAAAAGGAAAGGAAATTTCGAAAATTTAACAGGGAAAACTATACAAAATTCAAAGTTCTGAAAGAAATTTAATTAAAAACCATTAACAATATGGGTTTTGGAATTTTCTTAACATTTATACATATTTTAATCTCTTCTATTTATTCGATAGATTTTTGAGCTACAACATATTTTTTCCACACTCATAGACCCTAAAGCCCGCAGTCCATTGGTTGTCATAATGACAAATATTTGTCAAGTTTATCCAGACATCTATCAGACTGATTAGAATTCGACATGGATTTCAGGCTGACTTGACAAATATTTGTCATCATGACAGACATTGTACTGAGGGCTTAAATTTGATATTTCAAATCCATTTTAAAAGTTTTAGGAAATTTCACTGCTTGGCAGTTAGCTCACAGGTTGACAGCTCGGCCAATATATACATAGTAAAATCAAGTTAGGGGTGTTCAATACGCGAAATTATAAGGTTTTTCGAAACTGATTTAAAATAGTTCTCGTACAACAAAACTCACGAAATTTTGGATTTAGGTTTTTATAATAGATTCAAGATATGTAGTAATCGTAATATCCATATAAAAAATAATTACGTTTTTATATCGAGGGTATCAAAAATTTGTTTGGGTCGTAACGCTCCTATAGACCCCCTCCCCCACCATAAAGCAAACGCAAATGTAGGGGAACGGTTCGGCACTTCATCTCATAGCTCCCATTTCCAACCCATAAAAAACAAAGCAATGAAAATGAATTTGCATGCACAAGGTTGGTATCAATCGAACGACCAGGAAAAATCCATGCTGATCCGGAGAGATGTATGACTTCGATGCACATAACAGGACTTTTCAAACGAGAATTTCAAGCAACTTAGATTAAGAACACTGTTTTTGGTAAACCAACTTCCTTTCTTTTGGAATTCATGAACGACCAAAACTGCTTCGGGTTCCGTTTGAGATTTGCCTCAGTTCTCCTGGAGTAGCGGGTATACAGAAGTAGATTGTATATTCGGTACCTATCTGTTGCTTAATAAGTTGAAAATTCGCTTCGATTCCAGATTTCTTAAGTTTGTGTAAGCATTGCGAACTTTGGATCTGCGTCGTTTCAAATTGCGCAGATGGCTATTCGACCATGGTGGCTTCCTTCGAGGCAGAGGATTAGGAACATGAGAGCGAGCATGAGAGTAAAACAACTGATTGAGTGTACCAGTGAAGAAATTCACCGCACGCTGTCGACGTCAGGTGCAGCCAGGGTTTGCAGAAAACGCTCTCAATAGATAACGAACAATGATAAAAGAAAGGCAAAAACTGTTCCGAATCATAATGGAACGTACACACGGTCAAGCAGTTTGACCAACATTGACTCCACCTCTCGTTTATTCAAACATCCATCAAGTTTTACCAACAGCGGCACGAACAATTTAATTTATTCGACCAACAATGTCACACACGAACGACCGAAGCGCCGACTTGAGCACCAACCATCTTAAAATATATGGGGGTTTGTGCAACTTCACTACAAATGCTCAAACATGTTCGGCGAACCTTGACTCCACCCCCGACAACTCAAACCAAAATCAAACCGTTTTAATTTTTTTCCAACTGAGCCGCCAACTGTCAAAATGGTTGCTCGAACAACTTCACACACGTTCAAACAAAGCAGCAACCGAAGCATTTTCTTGGGGGCGGAGTCTATGTTCGTCAAACTGCTTGACTGGATGTGTACGTTGCATAACAAGCCACGATAACAAATTTATTAAGCTTGTATTTATTACAAGTACCACCTTAAGGTGGTTATACACCAAAGCCACAAATCGGCCATCTTGGAAACCACGTGCTTTTTCTAGTGATTTTTCAAGAGCACGAATTGAGAGAACCACAATGCCCATGGGGATAAAAACATCCGTAGATCATTTGCTTACTTATGCTAAACAATCGACTTGAATTTCAGCATTGTACGAAAATTATTACGCCAGATTTGAACTTTTGATAATAAGAGTAGAAAACCGTGTGGTGAATTTAAAATTCACCACATGGTTTGATTGTATAATCACCTTAAGCTCCCCGCGCATGGAGCTTTTGAAAAGAAAATTATTAAAGCTTCCCGAATCAGTTCTTTAACATGACAGCTTGCGAAAAAAATACTCTCGCGGTATGCTACATATCGTATATGTATACAACAGAGACGATAAGTGAGAGACTTTTTAATTCTCTTCTGAAATCAAACCCTGGGTGCAGCCGAAAATGAGGTCCAATCCATTAGTGCGAAAGAGTTAATCAGCGATTCAAAATTAGTCCTTCTTCTTCTTCTTTTTGGCATTACATCCCCACGCTGTGATAGAGCCGCCTTGCAGCTTAGTGTTCATTAAGCACTTCTACAGTTATTAACTGCGAGATTTCTAAGCTGTTAAATTTTTTGCATTCGTATATCATGAGGCTAACACGATGATACATTTATGCCCAGGGAAGTCGAGACAATTTCCAAACCGAAAATTTCCTAGACCGGCACCGGGAATCGAACCCAGCCACCCTCAGCATGGTCTTGCTTTGTAGCCGCGCGTCTTACCGCACGGCGAAGGAGGGCTAGAATTAGTTCTACGGAAGTCAAATTCATTATGACTTTCGACCTCTTCGAGTTGGACAAGGTTGCAGACATACGATGGATGCCCACTGCGCGGGACGTCAAAATCGTCATCGGTGACATGAACACTCAGGTAGGGAGGGAGGAAACGTATAGACCGGTCATCGGACCGGATAGTCTGCATACCGTATCGAACGACAACGGCCAACGATGCATAAACTTTGCAGCCTCTCGCTGAATGGTAGTCCGAAGCACTTTCTTCTCCCGCAAGAATATCCACAAGTCCACATGGAAATCACCTAATCAAGTAATGGAAAACCAAATCGACCACGTTCTAATCGACGGTAAATTCTTCTCCGACCTCACGAACGTCCGCATTTACCGCAGTGCGAATATTGAACCGACCACTACCTCGTTGCAGTATGTCTGCGCTCAAAACTCTCGACGGTGTACAACACGCGTCGGAGTCGTCCGCCGCGACTAAACGTTGGGCGGCTACAATACGGTAGACTAGTCTAAGGGCCGATGCCCTTCAACGCTGCGTGCACGTAGCGTTGAAAAAACACAGGTGTGCATCGGTGCGGCGACGTTGCGTTACCGCTTTTTTCCGATGCACACATGCGCCCTTTTAACGCCGTCTGCACGCAGCGTTGAAAAGACGCTACGTGGGCATCGGGCCTAAGACTACGCGCAGCAGCTGGAAGTGGCACTCCTAACGAAAGAGCAGCTAGGCGCAGCGTCTTTTGAAGATGGCTGGAGAGATATTCGATCCGCCATTGGAAGCACCGCAACCGCTGCACTAGGCACGATGGCGGATCAGAGAAACGACTGGTATGACGGCGAATGTGAGCAGTTAGTTGAGGGAAGAATGCAGTATGGGCGAGATTGCTGCAACACCGCACGAGGGCGAACGAGGCACGATACAAACAGGCGCGGAACAGACAAACTCGATTTTTAGGAGGAAAAAGCGCCAGCAGGAAGATCGAGATCGTGAAGAGACGGAGCAACTGTACCGCGCTAATAACGCACGATAGTTCCATAAAGAGCCCCGCACATAGCATACGTTTGCGTTGCATTTGACAGTTTTTCAAGGGGATTATCGATTTGTAGTGAAGGTAAAGCTGAACTCAACCGATTAGTAACGGCGATCAAAACACCACTACCCCTTTTTCTAATTCAAGTGGCAGAGTTTCGATGGTAAAACGTCGTTGGGAAGCGGAGGCAAGCCAACCAGAGCAGAAGATGTTCCGTAAACAGATGTGGCGAGGAGCGAAGGTGATATAGTGAGCTTTACCTTTACCTTGACCAGTCAGTCGGTTGAACTGGTATTCAAAGACCGTTGGTTTCATTGCTACTTTGAGTAGTCGACGAAACTTCTACGCATCACCAGTTGTGTCTGGTATACCGGGCATGCTTCGCTCCATGCAGCATGGTTTGTCTCGATTCGTAGTTTCCGCTTCACATTCATTTTTTTTTACAATTCGCGCATTCCTTAGATTAACACTCTTGCACTGTGTGATTTTCACAGCATATAGGGCACTTGGGTAATTCGGCCTTACAATCCTTACTCTTGTGGTTGAATGCGCAACACTTGAAGCATCTAGTCATTTGCAAGCCATCGATCACTCGACAGCGATCTCACCCACAGTTTGTTCAACTTTTCTTCTTGCATAACCTTAGTGAACGTTATGGCATTCAGTTCAATAATGGCGCTCACGTCGTTAAATTGCAACTTTGCAGTACGGTATGTTTTGCACAATTTAAAATGTGAAAGGCATGCAAAGGCTTCGTTTTGGTCAAACTGGTTCAACTATTGTTAACTCAATTCATCACTCATGCCGATCAATTTTGATAGATGGTTTCAGATTTTTACGTACATTCACATCATTCAGTCCTCCCATATTTAGTATTATCAATCATGTAAAAAACTTTGGACCATTCCATCCAACGGAGGACATGGAAGAATTACTGTATGAGTAAAGCAACTGATTCATTCGTGAGATTGCTACGAAAATTCACCCTAAATGGCTAATCACCAGCAAACTTATTCTGGTAGTTTAACTCACTGTGGTATTAGTTTGTAAAACGAATCCTACTAATTACCTAATATTTATTTGGTTTCAATCACTATACGAAGGAATTTCTTTCAACAATCGCAACACGACTACATTTATCAGAGCATTTTCATGTATATTTCGCAGAACTGTCCTATGTCGACACCGAAGATCCCGGTTGAATTTGAATGCTGCATGCTAGCGACTATTTTGAGAAATGCGAATAAACTGGTTTGTGTTGGAAATGCTGCTTTCCTAAAACCTGATTCAGAGTAAAGAACCCACACTTGTTTTTTGGTAAACTCGATTGTATTCAACGATCACTTTATATTTATGGTGGAATTAATTATTTAATACAATCGATTCGCACAAAAAACTAGCGTTTCTTTTTTACCCGAATCGAGATCTAGCGTTTCTACGGGACTGTGATTATAAGGTCTGTTTCAGTAGAAGCAATAGCTAATCGTGCGATATTGTTACACAGTGGTAAAATTCTTTTTCAACATTATTATTCGATGTGCTGTTTGTGTGATGCTTTCGAGGTGGTGGAATTTTGACAATATGTTGTAACATCATCATTTGTTCTGGTTCTCCTTCGTCATATCTGTTCGTTCAGCTTTATTATCATATTACGGACATATGCTTCCAATCAGTTGAATTGCGGTAAAAGCAATCATCCTCATTTTATAATTTGCGCTTTCGTTTGTAAATAACAATCTCGTGTAGTTTATCATTTTGTTTATTCATCTGGTAGAGAACGGTATGAACACTGTTTGTTCAATACTCTTTCAACATTTCCTTTTTTATTGGTAAATATGAAAAACATTGCTTATATTTGGATTTTAATGTTTTCAACATGTTATTTTAAGTTTTTAAGATTTATTTAATTTTAGAAAAGTTTTTTTGTGCTTTTTTTTCTACAAGAAAGTGCGTTATCGCATCCTGGTATAGAATTAGTGGTGTTGGATTTATCTTTAGGAAAGGAAGGTTTTTAGTCTTATTCGTAGAGTGGGCCTATCGTTCAAAATATCATATTCAGTTATTGAAAGATACATCGCGTCTATTGATTTCTTCTACGATTTAGCTATAGTGTATTTGAGTACGGTAGCACATATTTTTAATAAATGCAATGATTGTTTTAGTTTTATCGGTAATTTAATTTATCTTTCCTATTCTGTTTCCGACCACTAATGTGAAAATTTATCAAAATTTCATCGAAAACGAACAGCTAATGTTTAAAAATTTCTAATTTCATTCTTGGATTCCAAATGAAAACCACTAAAATTGCTTGCAAAAATCACTAGAAACATTAACTGCTACATCATTCAAAGCCACTTTCTTACTACTTTGGCAAAGAGTTACGAATGTAAAATCTCAACAAAAAACCATAATATATTATGTGAAGCTAAAATGCATTTGAATAATTTAATCGATTCAAGATTTCAGTATTGTTTGTCTGTCAATGTACTAATGCTTAATGAAAACGCAAAATGGTAACTGTGAAAAACTGCTTGTAATTCCGGCCAAGTGAGATTTCAAAATAAAAATGGTGGAGTATTGCATACCTATTGAGAACTGAGAGCGAATCTTGTCTTAGATAAGTATTAGTAGATACCACGGTACGAAAAACAACGATTTTATTTGTCTGAGCCTCGACATCACCATTTTCAACATATATGAGGTAATGATGTTGACTTTAATTGGAGTTCAAAAATTAGCTTATAATCGTTTCATGAATGTATTGTAGGTAGATGTGCAAAGAAGCACCTCACAAAAATATAAAATAATATTAAATGTTTCGTCATTATTTCATTGATATAAAATGCTATGTAATTTTCCTCCAAACTCAGACGTAAAACATGTTCATAATAGAATTAGAGGCTTAGGTTCAGATTTGATAGTTTCGTTAGGATACGTCAGGTATGAAGATCTTATATAAAAGTGGATTTGAAAGCGACCTGAGGGCTCCCCTTTCATACGGAAGATGTCGGAAGAAAGAAGGTCGTGAGAATTCACTTCTATATAAAATCCTCATGCCTGCAGTACCCTAACGGAACTACACTGGCCGGCATAATAAAGTGCCCACTTGCCGTTTTTTATACAAAATGGTTAACTTTGTAACTCAAGATCTAGTTCACGAGCCTATTTTGCTGAAAATTTGACCAGAGCTCAGATATACCTTGAATTTTACCATGACTAAGTTTCGTCCATATTGATTCACAGAGCGAAAAAAATATAGTGGTAATACCAAAATGATTTTTTTGGCATTAATTATATTATTTCATTATTGCTTTAAGGCGAACAGCACACATTTATTGATTGATGCAACTATTGTAATGAATAGATTTAGTTCTATTTACTAGCAATATTAGTTCGCCCTTTCGAATATGAATTTATCACTGATTTTGGTTAGCAATTCTCAGGATAGTATAGCGCAAATGTAATAAAAAAAACGAAAACTTGAGGATCCCCAATCATTAGCTGGCGATACTTTGTTCAACTCCGTCGAACCTTCATAACAATATTATGTGGGTTCATCAGTGAACCTAGCTATGAAATACATTCACCCGTGGACGAATTATAGTTTCGAATGAATCCGGTTCGTTCGAATAACTTCTGCATTTAATTTTGCTGGCGTAACGATGTTGCACCTCAACGTTCGTTCGTTCAAAACAGCATTCAAAACAAGAATTACATATCGAATTGTCTGCCTTTCGGGTACAAATTGGACAAATGGTGTATCTACTGCTCCCAATAATAAATAGATGCTGAAACAAAGGTTAATAATATGAAAATACTTACTGTAAAACTCAGAATCAACTGAATCAAAACAGGCTATCGAATACGAAACCATACAGCTACGAGTCCTATCTTAAAGCGTACAGTACTCTACGAGACTAGGTATAGACTTCAACAGTTCGTCAATGTTATGCTTCTTCAAATTGTCCGCACATGCATCCGACGATTTAAGTAATTTGACGAACGTTTGCAAATTGTCAACGATCTCCTTGGTCATCGTTTCCCCATTCAGTGTGATCTGCTCCGCCAGTTTGGCTCCCACGCTGGCGTTGACTAGCAATTCGTCCAGCCGGCCGCTATCGTCGGTGGACTTGTTTTGAAAGATGGTGGAGAGAATACTGAGCGCGATCAGCGCTTCGTTCTGCATGACCAAATGGGTGGAGGTCAACATGCCAACCATACTGGCCACGGCACCATCAACGGCAACGAACTTCTTCAGCCCGGTTTCATCCGCTGCGGAGAGATCTTTGTTCGCGTGGTATGCATGCTTGATCAACCACGCCATCAATCGAAGCGATTCGCCCAACACCCCCGTGAACTCTGAAGTTTTACTCCAGTGCACCAGCTGTTTGATCAGTTTCTCGTTTTGCAATAGCTCTTGAGCTAATTTTTCTGCAATAAAAATAAAATGGTTTAAGACTACAAATAAACTTAAAAATCAATAAACAAGCAACTAACCTTGACCATCGACCGTCATTCGGAGCGTTCCGAGAAGCTTAAACACCACCGGCGGTTGATGAATTTCCAACATTGGTAATATAATGTCCACCAATCCCGCTTCGATAACGGCTGATTTGTTGGGTTTCGGTATGACTAGATTTTTCAACGTGCTCAGCAGCGCATGCTGCAGGGTCATCTGATGGTCGATTCCATTATTCTTAGCTAAGATAGCTGAAAGCAAGAATGAATACATTTATTAATCATGCAAAACTAGCATTAGTAGTTTTTTTTTACTTACAGAGTAGTTTGTGCATTATTTTATTTTCCACCATGTAAATACAATGACTGTCTGTACGTGCAAAATTTCCGAGTGCTAACACGCCGGTCGTCAACAGTTCCACGTCGTACGAATCCAGCCAGTCTTCCATATATTTGAGTAAGGGAGTTGTGTAAAGATAATGCATTGATTTATCTGGAAATGGATGAAAAATAAAATTAAAAATGTAAGTAAATTGTATAAATGGTATAACATCAAATAAACTTTAATGTTTAAGATTTCAAAAGAAGCATAGTAGATCTACTTTTTAAGACGTCTTATACATATGTTTTTTCCTAAATTGGGTATTTCGCTTTTTGAGGGAAGCATCTCTCACTAGACGACAAACTACCTTATACACGAGGCATTGCCGATAACTTTAGCGCATTCATACCGCAACGAGGTAGTGGTCGGATTCAATATTCGCACTGCGGTAAGTGCGAACGTTCGTGATGTCAGAGAAGAATTTGCCGTCGATTAGAACGTGGTCTCTGGTCCGTAACATACACTTGTAAATGAGACTTTTAAGTTTCTTGATGTTTTTCACGTAGGACATACGTCTTCCTTTACTATACTGGGTGTCTATACTGATTTTTGGAAATCGAGAGCGTTACGCTGAAAGGGTAGATTTCGAACGTTACTAGCGTCTTTATCTTTCGATGGACTTTGAAGATTTATATGTCAATCGAATCGGACATAATGTACAGTGGGGTAAGTGGGTAAATGAGGTAAGTGAAAAAAACGCAAGTATTTCACTGATGAAGCACAGAATTATTCAATTTCACTTCACAATCATACAAGGCCATTCAAATCAATGCGTTGAATAAGTGAAACATGGAATAATGAACCATTTCAACATGCGAGAGTGAAAGTTTATTAACCTTTCAAGTTTATCTTTTGCACAAGTTGTTTTGCGTGTCAATAAATACATTTTTTTATGTTGGTTTCCATAACACATTCAATTAGTGCATTGATAAATTGGTTTTCTTTGTAGTTTTGAATTCCAGCCACAAAAATATTGATATGAACATCACAAATTTTGAAAAAAATATTTTATTGCTTTGCCTGTTTTTTTACCATGGGTGGGGCAAGTGAAAATTTTCCGACACTGAATGCATTTCTCTTTTTTTCCAAAGACAAATAATGAGCATGAGCATGAGCAGGATAACCGTACAATTCGTAGTTGCTACTCCGTGATTGACTAGAACTTGCGAAATTGCACAGGGAACCAATTGAATGGAGCTTGGGTTTAGCTATCATTCTCAATGTGCAAATTTCGGAAATTCAATCATCAAGGGAAGGAAGGATTATTAGTTCAACTCTCGTTGCTACTAGAGACCGAGTATACCTCTGCATCTCCACGATAGTCTTAGGATAGGATATTGTGTTAGTATGAAGGGATATATTATCTGGATTCACTTTGGTAAGTGATGCGATCTATGGGATAGGAATATAATAATGAGAATTAGAAGTACTAGAGTAATGAGAAAGTATAAAAGTGAATTCTAATGGGATTCATTTTTACAATTAGAATTTTGAATGCTATTGATTCTAATACCACGCACACGTCTACCATACCATCGCTACCCGCACATCAACCCTCACACATTCTTACTTGTATGAGGCCTGCACGAGCATAGCGACCGTATATAGTATCTGTATGCGGGTACAAATGAATACCAATCTATTTTTACATTTTATTTACTGCTACTAAGTAACAGGCAGCTTTTATAACAATTCTATATTTAGAATCATACTTGCTAGCAATGAGAATTTGATTTGCAAAGAGATTGAGTCATATGATTAATGAAATTATCTAATAGGAAATTGGAGAGGGCCAGGGATCAAACCCTTAATCTCCTGCTTATGAGGCAGAACCAGTGACACAAGGCCACCAAGCACCCTTTCTCTTTTTTTTCCAAAGACAAATAATTCCTATTAATATATAAACAAATGATACCAATTCGAACTCATTCGAATGCTTTTGGTTATTACAGTGATACGTGGTAATACTAAATCAGAAACCCAAAGTGCCATGCGTGTCAGTGTTTTAAATAATCCATGTTTAATAGATAATTCGTGAAAAAATGTTATTTATGAAATACAAGAATCACTAATATTGCAAATATATCAATAATTATGATTTATTTAGTTGAAATTTATAAAATTTATTTATTTGTTAATGTAGACTCTTCTACTGAAATCATAAGTGGATTGTTAATGAAACACAATATGATTCCAGGTTTGATGAATATTTCAAAGATAATTTCTCTGCATTATCGCCAAGGTTTTTTTTAAATCTTTATTAAGGTGTTTTTTTAATCTACAGACTAAGTTCAACACCGGTATCGCCAAGGTTCATTATCTTACTATAAACCTGAAATAGAAAATAGTCTTAGACACAAATGGAGATATATTAGATCTCAAAAAAATCAAGTAAAGAAAACATAAAAACATAAAAATTATTTAATGGAGGCACTCTAGTGCCCTTTGACTTCCTTGAAGTGTCAAAAAGCATCACAACAGATCACAGTTATGCTCTATTCAGTATAATTATCATTTGCATGAAATATATGATGTGTTCTTGTATTGAAAAATCCTCTTTTAAAATCATTTTTTCACTTACCCGACATGTGGGCAAGTGAAAAATTGAAACCGATTTTTTTGTTTTCCAAGTATTTTGTATCTTCAAAGATCTTGTTCGCAGGCATATAAAGATTGAATAGATTCGTTATGTTAAAATAATGATCAATTTCAATATTATATTCAACTTTTATGACTTGATGAACATGAAATATACGATTTCCTTTACCCACTTGCCCCACTGTACCTTACTCTAGCAATTTGCCAATTTCATTAAAACTTTAGATTATTAACGATAAGCTATTGAAAATTTCAATTGTTGTTCACGGCTAGAGGCCGATGATGGATGAGCGATGGCAGCGCTCGTGAATGAAGAAGAATAAAATTATCCAAATTAGGTTTTATAATCAACATCATTCCGGGATGGAAACGAGTCATGACATACGACTGGACTGACCATATGTTAGCCTTTTGTCTGTGCTAAAAAAAACCTACGTTGTCTGTGCTTTGGGGTCAAATTGACCCCAAATTGAAATTGTTATAACTTTTTTTATTGTTTGGTCAATTTTCGATTTTTTGGGCTGTTTCAAAAGATAATTTAACCTTTTTTCAGTTTGTAACCAAAGATTGACTATAGGCAGGCGGGTATTTCGCGGGGAGGGGTTTTTGTGAAAAAGGGTATAAAAACAGTAGTTTTTTATGCATATTTTTCTTTTATCTGAAAATTCTACCCATTTTGAACTGCACCTTTTGAAAAAGGTTATGCATGAAGGCATGTGCTTTGACATGAGGTAATAATTAGTTTAAGCCGCTAGGCGGTGGTATATTTGAAATCTATATTTTACTCAAGATATTCCAATATATGGAATTTTCGGGTGGAAGCCCATAGGGCATAATGCCATTTGGCATAAGGCCGTTTGGCATAATGCCATTTGGCATAACGATTTAAATGTCTAAAGGCCATTTGGCATAAAGACCATTTGGCATAACGACCATTTGGCATAATTTGTTGGGTACCTCGAGGCCATTTGGCATAACGACCGTTTGGCATAATGACCATTTGGCATAATCCTCGAAAACTGTATTAAATACAACGGGCCGTTTAGCAAAACTACCATTTGACATAAAAAAAGGTTAATCGTAGGAATATGTATATCGACATTGTTGTTTCATAAAGGCGAAAGTCGTTTACGTTTGCGAGAATGCATTTGCCCGGGATGAAGCTAAAAAGAAGATGACTCCTTCTTTAAAAGTACGCATTTGCCCGGAATAATGCAAAAGAGTAGATGACTCCTTTATTAAAAGTACGCATTTGCCCGGGATGAAGCCAAAAGAGTAGATGATTCCTTCTTTCAAAGTTCGCATTTGCCCGAGAAAAGTGTAGATGACTCCTTCTTTAAAAGTACGCATTTGCCCGGGATGAAGCCAAAAGAGTAGATGATAATTTTCAAAGTACGCATTTGCCCGAAATAATGTAAAAGAATAGATGACTCCATGACTCCTTCTTTAAAAGTACGCATTTGACCGGAATAAGGCAAACGAGTAGATGACTCCTGCTTTAAAAGTATGCATTTGCCCGGGATGAAGCAAAACAGAAGATGACTCCTTTAAAAGTACGCATTTGCCCGAAATAATGCAAAAGAGTAGATGACTCCTTCTTTGAAAGTTCGCATTTGCCCGGGATGAAGCAAAAGTGTAGATGACTCCTTCTTGCAAAGTACGCATTCGCCCGGAATAATGCAAAAGCGGTGATGACTCCTTCTTTAAAAGTACGCATTTACCCGGAATAAGGCAAAAGAAATATGACTTTAAGAATTGTCACACACACACACTTTTACTCCAACATTGCTCACAACATGCCGTAGAAACAAAAAATACTGTGGCGCACTTTGTAATTTTTTCAAACGAACAAAGATCATGCGAAAAGTACACGGTCGAACATTTTAAACAAGAAAATGTTATGAAAACTGCCAAAGCATTGTTTGGTCTACTCAGCTCTATTTTATACAAAGGTGATTGTGAGGCCAAAGAAATGATATTTTAGTTACCAGATAAACATTGTCGCTGTCGTCGCTGTCCGGAACATCTTTTGCTGGCGAGGATAGGGGATCTAAATGTCAAAATGGAAAAATACATACGATTTAATGGGTAGGTACCCAACATGTTTCGGACATCAGAACAAAGGGAACCGAAGCGACAATCTTTATCTGGTAATCAAAATATCTTTTGGCCAAAGCCACGAAGCAACTCATAAGCAGGATCAGAAGCAGCACGGCGAACCAAGGAACATATGCCAATATTCATTAATCTAAGTTTGAAGACTAAGGAAAACTCTTTGTATAACATATATCAGATTGAACTGTACTTCTTTGTAGTTTTTATCCCGAGCCATTTTTTAAATCCCATTTTTTGGTTGCCACCCGTTTTTCTACATTGTAAATATTCTTATCGCACAAATTTGAAATTTGTAAAAATGATGTCTTAAGCAAAGTTCGTCTGGTGGAAATGGACTGTCTTGTGCGAAAAAAATTAAGGCCTTAACTACAGGTTTTTTAAGGATGACCTAAAACATATTCTGTCGATGGAGCAGGTTGAATACAAAGAAAACTGTTGGTGGACTCTACCACAACCAAAAATGCTATGCACCAAAATACATCAGATTTCACATGGAACAACATAACATCTTGGAAGACGTGCTCATTAAATTGAGCACCGCTTTGTAATTCTGGTTATCCTGAAGAATTTTGCAGAGTCAAGCTAAAGCAATATTTCAAACATGCAAGAATATTACAAGTACACTAGCGCCACCTATTTGTACATTTCCTAATTATTTTCTTCTGAAAATTTTGTCTCTGAGACCACCCCTCACCCCCGCCCTGGCTATGCTACTGTAGGAATAGCTAGAGTGGTCTAAAATAATGATTTGATATATACCACTAGCGGCCAACTTCTAAACTAACCAATGCCTCATGTCAAAGCACGCGCCTTCCTGCATGGCCTTTTTGAAAAGGTGCAGTTCAAAATGTGTAGGTTTTACAGATATAAGTAAATAGGCATAAAAAAAATACTGTTTTTGTACCTTTTTTTTACAAAAAAAACCCTCGAAATACGAAATGCCCACCCACCTATAGTCAATCTTACGTAACGTCCAGAAAAATGATTAAATTATCTTTCGAAACAGCCCCAAAAACCCAAATTGACCAAACCCCAGACCACAGACAAGTTTTTTGAAAAAAGTACTCTGTAGCGCATATTTTTAATATATTTCAAGCGAATTTGCACCTATAATAGGGGACAGATCTCGGCGAGTTTTACCAAACTACCAAAAATTAGGAGAATCGGTTGAAAACGAAAAAATGGGAGCTTTTCAAAGTAGCCTAGGGTCATATTGACCCCAGAGCACAGACAAAAGGTTAAGTTTTGGTTGGTATTAAACAACACGTACATTTAAACAGGATTATACTATAACAGTTCTGAAAATCAACTACACTGATGAAAATAAAAATTTGATTAAAAATAATTACTTTACTTTATATTCGCAGAAGGCATTGGAAAATTATTGATGCACAATCAGCAGTGGTGCTGATATCCATTTTAGATTAGAAAATTTTATAAATGTTTTAAAAAAGTCCGCAAAAAATAATTTCCAGAAGAATATTTTAATCTACATTATTTTATAGGTACTTTGGTTTTCATTTTCTAAGAAATTATATTATTAAACCTGGCTTAGACCTGTTAATGCTTTTAATAAAGATAAAGATAAAGACTCGGAGTTCGTTGACGTAGGGTTACTGCTCCTTGACCAGTTTCTTATTTTTGTGATTTTTCAGCAGTAAGCACGCATATGTTAGCAAAAAGATGCAACGAAGTTGGTGCTGTATTTCTTTGTTTCGCTATAAGATGAATATGTGTTCGATGAGATGGAAAACGGGACAGTTCCCTTGAAATAGCACATTTTGCCCAAGTTTAAAAATGTTATTAATAGAATTTTTAAACTGTAAATGTTATCATCAATAAGAAATTTATAAATGCCCTACATTTGCTTGAGTAAAAAGGGCTCAACAGAAACGAAGCAATTTTAATTATGTATTTAATTATTTGTTTTACTTCCAGAAGTTTGGAATAAACAAATTGCTAATAATTCTACAGAGCATGGAAATTGTCATTTCCATTAGGTATTGATACCCGAGTAGACGAAAATAGCTCAATAATATCAAATGTTGATAAGATAGCAAAATGAGATATGGACATGATTGATATAAGAGATAAAAGATCAGACGACAATATCAATATTTTGCACTAAAATATCATGACGATATCAAGATATGTTATTTGTAATAAGTGATCGATATCAAGTGCCATTAGTTTGTTCTTATTTATAGCATATCTTGATATTTAAATGATATTTCGGTGCAATTTTTTGATATTGGTGCCTGTTATTTTATCTCTTATATCAATCAAGTCCATATCATGTTTTGTTATTCTGTTCATGGTTTCTGCCCGGGTAATCATTCCATTAGGTATTAATAATCAAACTCCATAATTTCAAAAGTTAAATGTAAATATGTTACGTTTATGCAAGTCCTACGTCTACCCGCGGTCATGTCTAATTGTTATTGTTATTGTTCGTTTTTAAACGCTTATCCTTGACTAATTTGCTCAAAAAAGTTGCATTCGACGTGGAATCCGGTCTCATTGATTTCTATTGAAAATTGGTCAGAAGATCGGTTATTGGGTTCCAGAGGTTTGTAAGCGAAAATTTTCTCTAATGGAGAAAATTAGCATTTAAGCAAGATGGGTCTCTTTTTGTAAGTTTATTTCCTTTTTTCATCGGTTTAATAAATATCCGTGATAATAAAAAAAACAACTTGACTCACCGAATAGGGAAAGTGGAGCTAGATGCCCATCTTAAACGGGAACTCTTGTAAAACAGTACAATCAGGGTGGCCAGTGGATATTGAATTTCAATTTCCCAGTTTTCTCCCGATATTTTGGAAATTTTTGAAAAAAAAAATATACCCATATGAAGAAAAGATCAAAAATCCACGAATTTATTAATATTATAAATAGAAAAGAATTTTTATGTAAATAATTGCAACTGAAAAATTAAATGCAGAAGAGTAATTACTGCTCGTCAAATAACACTATTTTTTAGCGTTCTTAGTGTGTGTGTGTGTGTGTTTTTTTTTCAAGTATAGACTCATGACAAATTATTCAGAAATTGCGATTCTGCAGGAAAATATCGTGTAAAATTTCCTTCATGCAAAATCTTAATATTTCATTTGTCAGAAAAAAATCTCAATAAAAAGGCTTTTAAAATCATTCAATCCACTTTTTTTTACACAAATTTTAAATCGTAAAAAACGTAAAATCCCTGCATCGAGCAACGAATAACACCAATCATGCAAACGGTTGATCGAATCTACATAGTTTGGTTTAAATCGTACATGAGTTCTGAGATGTTCAGTTTTTATAAATTATCTTGGTTTTAAATTTTATAATTGAAATATAGAAAATGTTATCAAAAACTTGTATGTATTAAACATTTTAAATAGAATCATTCCAACTTTTTCAAATATCAACAAAGCTAATTGTTTGATTACTTTAGAAAACTTACCAACCATACTCCTAATATATTTTTAAATTCATTTTTTTTGTGTCCACCACTGTGCTATCAGAAACAGGACCTTTTAAGCTTAATTTGCATATTTTACTATGTATAACAAATGTGCGATTTTCAAACATCTCCCCTGTATCACATTTATTCAAACCACTCGACTATTTGATTAAAAAAATAATTTTCTAAAAACATATGAACAATATTCTATCTATGCATTAGTCAAACATCCATATTCATATTTTCGTTCGAAAATATAGTTCGGCCGTAAACAAGAATACGGATGAAATTTTTTTAAAAATCTTCTCTGCCGAAGCTAAACTTCATATGACGTCACAAATTTTTATAAAGTGTAATAGTGAATCAAATTTTCATCATCACAACTCTAGTGCATCTTGACGATCGTGAAAGACAAATTTGATTTTTTTGTTGAATACTATTTTTGAAAACGAAGGTGTTTAACAGCTTTTGTAATGGCTTCGAAAATGTTGCAATATTTGAAAAAATTAAAAGGAGTACTCAATATATTTATTTGGACAAATTGGACAACCTAAAAGGAATCGATTTGGATTAAGCTCGATTCAGCTTTAATATAAAATGTTGAGAATGTTCTATCGCTAAGTAATTTAATACAATAATAGGCTCGATTACACACGTGTTGTTTCACACGATCGAATGAAAATTCAGCATCGGTGATTACTGGTGAAAAATAAAACGATTGGTATATCCATAAAATTTACATTCTGTATACGGCAGTATACTATCATAAACTACGAGTGCCATAGATAATCGTAAGCTTTTTAATATTTGTTTAGTTAAGTCAGAAATTGCACTATACACCAGGTGCCCCGCCCCCGCAAATACGCCAGAAGCTGACTTATGATAGATCAAGTGTTTAATAGTATTTTAATAAATAATATCCAATGCGTTTTCTATTCAATTCAAACTCAGTTTAGTATTACCGGTCCTTAAACATTATCCGCTGATCGGGATATAAACCAGAATATGACCTTTGCTCATCAAAACTCATATATGATGAAAAGTCATATGGGACAGTTATGCGACTACAGGCAGTAGTAGGTGTTCATCAACAGATGCCTGCGGTACATAATTCGTGCCTGGTGGCTTCACAACTGGATTTCAAACAACGAGCTACATCGTCGTTGCCACCAGAGGTTGATAGCAACTGAAATTCGGGAACGGAAGTGGGCCTAAGTCGGCCACACCTTACGTAGGGGCGGAAACAAAATCAGTAAACAAGCACTAGACTGAAACCCAGTTGGACATTGCAGCAGTCTTAATGAAGAAATAAAAGAACTCGACCAAAATCTAACTTGGCAACATGTTAAGGCGATAGCCATGGACATCGCCCAGGATGAAGAACTTTGAAGTCGGCCCTTGCACCACTTGGGGTGTAAAGGAACCTATAAGTAAGTAGGTACCTAATTTAAAATTATAAGTCGATTCCCAACTAAACCAACTTAGATTCACTATTTCAAGAATTATTTAGGTTGCCAAAATGCGTTTTTCAGTTCATTACCATATATATGACATTATTGTCAATCATCCCTCGTAATGTAAATGTAAATATGATGCCCACTTGTGTCATAACACGTTGGCGATTGGGTTCGCCCTAGCAATAACCGAAAACAACATTAATAGCAAAGAATTAGACTTTTTTTAACGTGCCGAATATGGTACCTCTACAGTAACTAACATATGATAGGCATGAAAGAATTACCAAAAATAATAATTTGAGGCAGTTACATTTTATTGATATTCCATTAAAAAACCTAAGAGACTCACAAAATTGTACGGGTTAAACTTCTAAAATATATGGCATCCCATACTGAATGAATTTGATCCTGCTATACATAGATTACGCATTATAGCCGTCAATAATATCATCTTCAATCAAATCGTCATAGTTACCTCCGGTCAGTATAAGTACGATCAGATCACAGGCCAGCTTCATCAGCACTCGGGCCTCGTCCGTGTTGGCAAAGGTTTTGTACTTCTCCAGCAGTTTGTAGATCGTTTCGCACAAACCCTCCTCCGCCAGCAGCAACTTCACATCGTCGTTCTGTGCCTCATAGTGCAACAGTGCCAAACAAGACTCGGCCAAGTCCGGGTTCGTACACTTGGCCAGTATTTCCGCAATGAGCTTGTTGAGTGACGGTGTGAAATACAGGTCACTGATCTGCTCGGTTAAAATGCTCAACGGTGGCAGCGTGTTGAGCAGCAGGTCCTCATACTTGTCGACATCCACAACACAGCGTGCCAGAATCTTCTCAATTTTGCCGATCACATCCAGTTCAACAGCCCGTTCAGCAATGTCATCGGGTCCGAGAAGATAGTTGGATATCAGACCACACCGTACCCTCACGAACTGCTCCTTGTCTTCCTCGTCGGTATCCACATCCAGCTCCAACAGCGAGAATATGTTCACGTCTCCCTCAATCGATTTTATGATGCTCCGAGCGTCATCATTAGCGTAGCAAATGTTACCCAACGCTCGACAAACTTGAATGCTTAGTTCAAGTTTGCTGTTCTCACTTTCGTTGGAAAGGTAGGAGATTAGCTTCCGAATGATATCCTCTTTGGTGAACTTGTCACGCTGGGCTTCAGTTTTAGCCACCTCGGCAATGCACCGAGCTACCTGGACACGCACAGCCGGATTGTCCAATGAGAGCAAATCGAGCAGGTCGGCTTTGATGTCGTACTTATCACAGAGGTTGGTTTCCGCTTCGGAAATCTGCTTCAGTAAAGGCAGGGCCCTATCAGGACTTTTCTCCAAGGTGGCGTTCTTTAGACCGGCAATAATCTCATCCATGTCAGCTGTGGAAGAGGGAAATAGGACATTAGCTTTGGGTTGCAGTGGGTGGAGTCAATTTATAACGGGCGATCGATTAGACATACAGTGTAGCACATGATGCTGACAGTTCTTTGTACTTGGCCGCAAGCCAACAGAGGAAGAAGTTTAAAATTAAATTCTGGGTTGAATACAAGTTGGATATTCTGTGCGCTAGGGTGGTTGTAGATGCATCATAACGTTGCATTTAATTTGGTATGCTTCATTTCACTTGGTTTACTGGAGGGGAACAACCGTACTCTGGACCGAATTCTCAACACGTGAACCTTTTAAGAGGGAGGGACAGGGTTTGAAAAAGTCTACATTTGTCTATGTGATGGTGAAAAGGCGTGTGCAATGGAGGAATGGAGTCTACTTTTTTACCTTTCTCGTACAACAAAGTGTTACCGAAAGGCTATCATTTCATTCCAAAATCGAACTTTTTATAGAAGTCTTGGAGACCCATGATGTTATTTAACAAGCGACTCAGCTCCTCAGTCAAACATCCATGAGTCGATGTTCTTTGACTCGATATCGACTCATGGAAGCAACTATCATATTGAAAAAAATCTCTCTTCATGCAACTTTACAAGGATTTTCTATCCCATATCGCGGTATACGTTGAAAAATTAAAACGCCGTTGCATTTTAGTCGTGCATTTTTACATGCCACGGATACTTTGTCAATTATTTTCTGTAAACAAGCAGGAAATAAGGCCGGAACAAATAATCATTTCTTTGTTTGTCCCACTGACCTTTCGATAATGAAGGGGGTGGGAAATAAACAATAAAGGCATAAATTGTTTAAATCGAAAACTCATCCGTATTCTTAAAAAAATTTATGGAAGTACAAAATTTTATTATTTTTCCGGTAAAATTTTGAAATCACCCCTCAAATAAATAAATTTGGTAACGAAATTTTTAAGGGGGTGGTGACAGAAGAAATAATTAAAATTTGCGTGCGTTTGCAAAATTTGGCTGCAAAATGGTGGGTTGACATCAAGGAAGGAGCGCCCAACAAAGCTCTGGTCCCCACAAGTCCCTATCTCACGCTTCCACGGGTCGTCCGATGACAAAAGACCGCCAGCTAAGGGTTGTGTACTTAGCTGGTAATGCAGCCTGGGCACTGTTGTACTTCTGACATCAGCTAGAGTGAGAAGGTACGCCTCGAGCGTCTGTTCACCAGGAGGTGCGGCTCAAACAGCGTCTGCCTGGTACCCAGCGGCTGATTAACGAAATGCTGTATCGCATCATCTATACCTAAGGTGGCAGCCCCATCATCGCGATGTAGGTAACGCGACCCCGGTAAGGTAGCTTACTGAAGCCTCTCAAATACCACGAAAAATGGAGATAGAAGAAAAAGAGAATGTTATTTTTGGCAACCGACCCGGCAACGAAATAAGGACTATGATTGGAAACTCGGTACCTGGAATGTCAGGACCCTAAATGAACCTGGACGAGTGAGCCTTCTGGCTCGTGAACTGCAGAAGGTTGGAGTGAACGTGGCCGCTTTTCGAGAAGTCCGATGGCCTAGATCCGGAGAACGTAAATTCCGAGCCGTGGACCCCACGACCAACACTGCATTCAAGTATAACATCTATCACAGCGGCGGTGAAAAACAAGCAAATAATATGATGGGTTTTATAAAACGTTTCAGCTATAACTTTCATGACCCATACACAATTAAAACATTATATATTGCTTATGTAAGGTCGATACTGGAATATTGCAGCATTGTATGGTCTCCATTTTCAATAGTACACGAAGAAAGATTAGAATCAGTACAAAAACAATTCCTATTATTTGCTCTTCGTCAATTAAGTTGTACCACATTCCCTTCCATCATATGAGTGCACGCTGCAAGCTTATAAACATTCAATCTTTGAAAGAGCGTCGTGAAACTGCAATGGTTTCATTTATTAACGATATAGTTTCGCAGCGTATTGATTCATCAAACATTTTATCGAAATTAAATTTCTACACACCATCTCGACAACTGCGTCATCGACATACATTTTAATTAATCACTGCCGTACAAATTATGGAAAATTCGGACCTCTCAATCAGATGATGGCCATCTATAATCAACACTGCAAAACTATTGACTTTACAATGTCTCGGCAGAACCTAAAAAAATATTTTGTCACAATTCGAAACCTACACATCTAAATTTACATTAAATCCCAAAATTAAACACTACTTAACCAAACTATTTTTATTTTTATACACTATAATACCGTATTTATAGCATTAAGAAAATAAAGAAAAACATGTATATTGTATATGTACTAGTCTACGTCGGTTGACGAAATAAATAAATAAATAAATAAATAAAAAGCAGAGCATGGAGTTGGTTTCGTAGTGATGGGCAAGCAGATGAAGCGAGTGATGCGGTGGAAACCCATTAGCGAACGAATCTGTGTGTTGAGGATACGGGGCAAATTCTTCAATTACAGCCTAATCAACGTCTACGCACCGACAAACGATAAATCCGACGACGTGAAGGACACGTTTTATGAATGTCTTGATAAAGCCTATGGAGAGTGCCCAAAGCATGACGTGAAAATTGTTATCGGAGACGCTAACGCTCAGGTCGGTAGAGAGGACTTTTTCCGTCCCATAATCGGTAGGGAGAGCCTTCACTCCGCTACCAATGACAATGGTCTACGGCTAGTAAATTTCGCTGCTGCCAGAGGGATGGACATCAGTAGCACCTACTTTGCACGAAAGAACATCCGAAAGCACACCTGGAGACACCCAAATGGTGAAACTTGCAACCAGATAGACCATCTGTCATAAGACGAGTTTATACAATCCCATTGAATTCCACCACTTAATTGTATCTTGACAGATGCGTATTTCGACCTCGCCGGTAAGGCCGTCTTCAGTGTCTATTATGTGTGTCTATTATGTCGAAAATATGGGACAAGGAAATGCCTGCTAGCTGGTTGGACGGCCTCATTTGCCCTCTCTTTAAGAAAGGGCACAGACTGGAGTGCGCCAATTACAGAGGAATAACCCTCCTTAATTCGGCGTACAAAATTATGTCCCGTATTCTGTTCAACAGATTGAGACCGCTTGAAGAGTCCTTCGTCGGCGAATACCAAGCAGGTTTTCGTGAGGGCCGATCAACGACGGATCAAATGTTTACCCTGAGACAAATCCTTGATAAATTCCGGGAGTACATCTTGCAGATACATCATCTGTTTATTGATTTTAAGGCGGCGTACGATTCAGTGAAACGGAATGAATTATGGCAAATTATGCTTGAACATGGTTTTCCGGCGAAACTGATACGGCTGATTCGTATAACGTTGGACGGATCGAAATCAAGTGTAAGGGTTGCGGATGAAATATCGACGTCATTTGTTACCTTAGATGGATTAAAGCAGGGTGATGCACTCTCGAATCTACTGTTCAATATAGCGCTCGAGGGAGCGATTAGGAGAGCTGGTGTGCAAAGAAGCGGTACCACGGCTGGTAGCGATAAATGCCGTTTAAAATAGTGACTTAGTGACCAACGATGACGAAAAAAGTGACCAAATAGTGACTTTCAGATGCAGAAAAAGTGACCAAATAGTGACTTTTGTATGAAGTATTGAACAGTGAGCTGAGTTGCATTTGCTTTAGTTAATGTTTAGTTTCCAATCTACTACGAGTTACACAGTGGCAATGCAAATGCAACTCAGCTCATTAGTGATATGTATCATATTTTTTCCAAATCCTTATCTAGAAGGATTTCAGAAATCAAGAAAAGACAAAAATTAGAAAAGCATGAGGACTACTACTGCTGGCCGTGCCCATCTTCACCGTAACTAGGGAGAGTGATTTTTAATAATTAATAATAACAAATTTAAATCCCCAGAAGTTTGATCAGCAAGGAGTGACACTAATCTTCTTAGCAATGTCACTCCCCACGTCACCTTTTCATTTCGGTTGGTACGGATGTCCCCGTTTTCCTTTCGTGAATTCAAAACTTTTTGTTGATCATTATTGATCATCATGTTATTCATTACTGAATAATCTGATTGCCGGGGAGTTATGAATTATCTCCCAATTTCAAGCCTGCACGGTGGGCCTGGCCGTTTTAATATTTGTGTCATATTTATGATACGCTGCAAATATTAATGCTGATAAGAAAGTGCTCGGAAACAAAACCGACATTTCCAGGATGCTTTTCAATACTGACTGTGCATATGCTAAGACAAGACAAGATAACAAATTTAAATACATAAAGTGTCCATTTACCATTTGCCATTCGAGCCCCTGATCTCGGTTGCCCGTGAACCAATGTTACTAAAAAAATACCAGGACTCATATATAACATGAATTTTACCATACCTAAGTTTCGACCGGTGTCAAATCTGCGCCGACTGAAATCCAATTCGCGCCAACTACGCTAAAAATATCAATTTTTGTTATCACAATTTACTGAACGTTTTCTCTTCCAGTGCGCTTCATATAATAAAGGAGACTTTCAATACTAAGCTGGCTTGTCTCCAATTTTTTACATGATTTTACCACATTGACAAAGAGCAAAGAAAATATCAATAAGTATCACATCCCTTCTAGATGGTCCTGTTCACCTACGTTCCGAAACTAAGCAATCAAGAATGAAGCAGTCAAAATTATGTCTATAATCAACGTTTTATAGAGAAAATTATGATTGCAGCTTTGTTGTAATTGTTGATAATTAGACAAACTTACGTGAAAACTAGGTAATAAAATAATCTAAATTGTTTTTCGAAAAAAAGTTCTGTATACAAATTATTTGAATTCATATAAAATATGATAATTATTTGGATTTATATCCAGTGAGAAATAATTCAGAACCTAACAAAGTTGCTCAAGTTATGCGTAAAATGTGATAAAAATCTTGAATTTGATGCAATTACCTTTGGAAAACTTTGGAAATTTCAACAGAAGCTAAATTTTTGTGGAAATCTCAAGGATTTTTTTCCCAGAAATTGTGCGGAAACACTTCAATTCTTATGAAATCATTCTTTAGCAGTTCAAACGGAATTTTTAACAGAAATCCGATGGCGAATTTCAGCACAAAAGCTTCCGGAAATTCTTTCTTATCATAAATTCAAGGCGGAATATTTTACAGACATTCCTGTTGTCTTTCAGAAATTTCCGCATTTCCGTTAATTCTTGTAAAAACTTCGCCGAGAAATGAGAATCCATGAAAAAAAATCGTACGGAATAAAATCCAATATTTTTGTGTTTCAAATTTTTTTATAGACCCTGCTTCTTTCTAGATGAATGCTATGAAACCAATATAAAACCTCCAATAATTTAAGAAAAGGAGCTAACTCCCGACAAAAAAAAATGAAAAATGAGGGTATGTATCATGCCATGTGGTTCGTCGCAGAGATATCTCCGAATTATGTCAAAATTGACGTGACAAAAATGGATATTTAGAAACGATGAAAAATTACCACAAGTGAAGTTCTTACCCTTATAATGCTTGTTAAATGAGTGCTCAGGAGTATAATGCATTCAATAATGGGTCGAAAATATCCAAATAATTGGGTAAGCATAGACTTCAAACGTGGAGTCCCTTCTCAACAACAGCTTTATAGGTGCAATTTCTCAAATTTATATATTTTGCTAACAGATTTGCATTTGATTTAGTTGATGATAACGGTAGGTACAAATTTTTATTTTGAAGCAGTGCTGCAAAGTGTCACCGTACAAGTCACGCAAAGCGTGACAATAACAAAATCCAGGTCATGTGTCAAGTACTCAATTGTGATGCTCAATGTGGATCTCACATGCTTGGTGTAACGATCACCATGAAAAGTGACATTTTAGCAACTAGCGCTGGTCACTCACCATGTCTTCACTTCTTCTGCCTGTGATCACCAGCATGAATGATAGGAAAACTTTCCTGATGTTGTGGTTGTCATATCCATGTCATCTTGACTATCGTGATGATCACTTGACCTATGCGGTGTTTGTTTCGAAATCAACGCTCGACAGCAATGGAATAATCCACTTAGCGGAATTAATGGATTTTTGCTGTGATAAAATGCATGAAGCCAAAATAGAATTTCTTGGGAACATTTAAGTGTTCTTATTGTTTATATTGACTTTTGTGCAATATTTTAAGAGGTGCTATTAAATAAAAATACATACATAGTTTTTCCAAATTTGATCCAGACTATCTTTTTAAAAACGCCAAATTTTTTTATTGATTTTTCAAATGGATACAATTAAAAACGACGCATCCTACAAAAAAATGTTGTATGGGTGACTATCGCAAAATCAGTCAAATTTTCTAATGAAGATATCGGAAACAATTCAAATTGAGCCCTACACTGAAAAAAATCAGTTTCAACAGTTTCAAAAAATTAAAACTCGATTTGCGAAAAAACGCTTTTTTGATTTGTATGAAATTGTGTCTCAAGATAGGTGATTATGTCCCTACCAACCGTCCATACATCGCAAGCTTGCAACTTTTAAGGAAAAAGTTTTTCTAACAAAAAAATTTTCTTGTCGGAATTGATTTTTTTTCTCAGTGTCAAGGAGTGCCAGTGGATTTAACATATACATACATATATTTAAATATTCCTGTACAGTCAAGCAGAGTACAATATTTAGGTCGTAACTAATCGCAACGGATAAAAATACACTGAAAATAATTTCGACAAGAAAAAGTTTTTGTTAGAAAAACTTTTTTTCCTTCAAAGTGCCCAGCTTGCGATGTATGGACGGTTGGTAGGGAACATAATCACCTATCTTGAGACACAATTTCATACAAATCAAAAAAAGCGTTTTTTCGCAAATCGAGTTTTAATTTTTGAAACTGTTGAAACTGATTTTTTTTCAGTGTAGGGCTCAATTTGAATTGTTTCCGATATTTTCACTAGAAAGTTTGACTGATTTTGCGATGGTCACCCATACAACACTTTTTTGTGGGATGCGTCGTTTTTTGATTGTATCCATTTGAAAAAATCAATAAAAAAAATTTGGCCTTTTTCAAAAGATAGTCTGGATCAAATTGGTAAAAACTGCGTTAGAGCCATTCACAAATACGGCCCATACAAATTTCAGAACCTCCCATACAAAAATACGTTACGAGAGGGTGGGTGGGGGCTTTTCAGCCCCCAGGTCCATTTTTAGCGTTATGTAATTTGTAGAATGAACCCTTAATTTAACTATTGATTTATCCAATTTATCAATTAAAAACGACGTCAGTCCAATCAAACGACAACAAAATCAATCAATAACGGTGCTCACTCTGCACTTTTGACATCTGACCGACCTGATGCTCTTTATGGCTCTCAGTTTGTGGTTGGCAATCTGGGTGTCACGCTTACCGAAGGTACTCACGTGTCAGCTTCTACATGTCACGATGCCCTTGCAGTGATTGTCAGTAAAGAACATCGTTTTAAAAAGCGTGGTGGTTTTTGTTTTCATATCTGATCATCTGGTGATGGTCACGACATTTTGCAAGACTGTTTTGAAGTTTTTTTTTGCAAACGGCGGTGCGAAAATAGTGACTTTAGTGACCATTTTTGGATGCAAATAGTAACTTTTTAGTGGCTTGGTTCAAAATAGCCCTGCGGTACCATTATCACAAAACCGCATATGCTCCTGGGATTTGCGGACGATATCGATATTATCGGAATTGATCGCCGTGCCGTGAAAGAGGCTTTTGTGCCTTTTAAGAGGGAGACAGCGAGGATTGGACTCACGATCAATACCAGCAAAACGAAGTACATGGTCGCTGGCAGGCTTCGTGGAAGGCCGCGTACACGATGGCTTTCTGCAGTTGAAGAGGGCCTGAGGGCGCTCAATGTTCAGGGCGACTGGAAGCGATTGGCCCAGGATCGAGTCCAGTGGAGAAGGATACTCCATTCGGCGTAGGTTCATCGAAGAGCTGTAGCCCATCAAGTATCAAGTAAGTAATGTGGTTTTTTATATAATATATTTTATAATGCACGAGAAAGGCATCATCACTGCTAGGTGAGTAGGTGGATTAATTTGGGTTTTTTTATTAACCCTTCCGTTACCAGTGGATTTACCGAGTAGAAGAGAAGATTAGAGTTTGTCCGGCTAAGTTATTAGCATTTTTCTGAAGTGGGGTTTGAGTAAATTTCGTTTCCTTTACCTTTGAAAAGAAATAAATTCACCCCTACAACACTCCAGTAAAATGCTAATATCTTTGCCTAATAAACTCTAATCTTCTCGCGGTTTTCAGCATAACATTCTGTATTTAGTTCTACAAGAACTGAATGAGTATCATTGTTCTTAATCGTAAATTGTGCCGTCTAACTGCAAATCGCTGTTTTTGGATGTTTCTGCATACATTTTTCCATATAAACTTCCAACGAGTTTAGCACCACCCAAGCGTTGACCGATTTGGCTGAAATTTTGTCTAGAGCATCAGGGCATCAAATAAAACCGAATAATAGGGCGGCCCATCAATAAATTTGAAAAAGTGTCATCATGCGGCACAGCAAACTTCATGATTTTGAAAGTTATGGCATTCTATGATAGTTTTGTACTTCCTGGGTCATATTTGAACCATTTGAAGTCGGTAAACTGATTTACCGAGTACCGGTTACAAAGTAAATCTTGGTAAATAAGTAAAACATATCATGCGCACATCAAACTCCATGATCATGGTTATGCCTAATTATAAAAATGGGATATCCACACATTTATATATTTTTGCATACAAAATAATAGCCTATTCAGGTTACGCCATTTATTATAATAATTATTATATTAAATTAGAGAAAGACAATTTTATGTATGGGAAATGACATCAAGTTATTCTTTATCGTGATATCATAAACGGCGTATTCTGAATCGGCTATAGGTATGCATGACGGCCACCCTATGTACCAGATCCACGTCGTGCAATATCAACAATTTAGTCATGTGCAGTACGATAATTGATCATCTTCCTTCTACGGAGTTCCTGCCAAATAAAATCAAAGAACGGGTGTGAGTTCTTTTTATCAATGTGGCTATAAAACACAGTTAAGCCCCTCCCTCTTCCTCCGCGCACCACCAAAGCACACACAAATTACATCATATATTGGACATCAACAGACACAACTCACTCGGCACTTTGCCCATCATCGCAGACGCCGCCAACACTAATCACCATCGCAAACCAGATGTACTCGTAAAAGCTGACCGAACGTGGCGACAATCCAAACACCGAATCCTCCTCAATGATGAACCGGCGATGGTTGTTAAATTTAGAACTTTCGATAGTTTATCTTATAAAGGGAAAACGAAGTTAGTTTGAAGGATAAACATACGCATTTAATCTATGCACGCCAGCAACTAAAGCATATCAGCTACATAACACTAGTTCGCACAGTTTTTGAACCAAGTAATATGACTCACATAGCTTTAATCATTTTTACGTTGACGAACATAGGGTACCGGAGGTAAAGTTTGCCTTGGATGAAATATTGGCACACCACGTAAATTAATCAATAATTCAGCAATAATACATTGTTTTGTAGAGATATATTTATCACTGCTAAAAAAATGTATTAAGCATATTTTAGATACATTACGCTAGATTCACGCACTTAATAAACGCAATAAACTTGTGTAGAAAATCACTTTGACTCGGTGTTTTAGCAGCCACTTAGGCAGACAGGCTGTGTAAGAGTTTTCTTCTTTTATCCAATAAAGTAGTTTTCTGAATGGACTTACCTATTTTCGCACATTAGATGAACGGACAACAATCAGTCTGGTGGCATAATTTTGATTAGAGTTTCAATTTATGAAGATTTACAACGATAAATGTGCTCAAGCACAGTTTATTAGGCTAAGGTTTGAGTGATAAAAATCCGAGGATTCTGATTCTGGCTGGTTTCGATTCCTGGTCTATTTTCCTGTGCATAAAAATATCAACTTGGCTTAGTAACCGCGCAGTTAACAGTGAAAGTGTCAAACAAACACTAAGCTGCGGGGCAGTAATTTCCCAGTGGGGATGTAATTTCAATATGATTGATTATTCATGGATAAAATATGCTTCCAAAGCCCACGTTTAATATTTTGAATTTATAATTTTTATTCAAGTGTGTAAACTGGTGTATTCGGTCGGCGGGTAGGCGCTGCTGCGGAGTGTATGAGAGTTGCCGACTAGGACTCATACAACTCATCCCACTTCTTTCCGCGCCTAGTTGCTGTCGTCTCTATGTATCGATCCGTACTATTTCGTGCTCCACTGCTGTAGCAGTAGCACCTAAAGTGAACGATCTTGCAAGTGCTCATTGAAATGTAGTTGCACAAATAAGTCTGGGCAGATACCTCCACTCCATTAGCATAATGTTAAACTGCAGCTTTCTCCCCATTCTTGAATGAATACTTTGCATACCAAACAATAGTATGACATCATTTTCAATTAGAAAGGCAGGTGAATAGAAGAAGACGGGTCTGGAACATTTACCTTCCATTATTGTGATGGTGATTGTTTCTTAGTCTCGTGCAGTGGTTATTTCATTCATGAAAAGATTTCCTTGTGGCAATTTTAATTTTGGGAATTACTTTTTTGCACTATAGCAAACACTGGTACTTTAAACCTCAATCCTACAATGTCAGGAGCGTGGAAAACCTTAATTTTTCACAAATATTTTCGGACTTTATTGCAATCTACACACTATACTGAATGTATTGGCTTCCTAACTTGTTCTGGATGACTTTTCTTCAGTCGCATTCTTATTCACCCGCACCAGTAGTTCACATAGAAATATACCACCCCACACATTCAAAATGTAGAGTTTGTTGTGTACAATGTACAATCGATGCGATGCCGCGCTGCCATATTTATTTTGGTTTATTTATGTCATTGCGCACCCCGCACATGCACGCGACGTCTACTGTCACACCATCAGTGAGAAGCGCCGGCGAGAGTGTTCCAACAATGGGCTAACGAATAAATTTACACGACGAGGGGCTTTTCTATATGGGTTTTATTGAGGCATGATGAAATAAATTAGTCAATTGTGGACCCGCTAGGCATTCACATTTTGTCGTGGTTCTGCTAAACCGCCCTAAACACTTTTGCGACTAATATGTATCTTAATTGGAGTAAACCAATTTCAGCGTGTATGCGTCGATTCTTTATCTGGTCTACCTGGAGCATGGCTCCACCACCTTCATGGACCTGAAGCTGGTTGAGACCATACCGTTGTTGACTGGGAGCGATATCCTTCAGTGCACCGCGGTGTTACGCAGTGCACCAACTGTCTCAACTTGGGGCACGGAACCAGAAACTGCCGCATGAAGCCGCGCTGCAACAAATGTGGCGAACCCCACCCAACTGACGAGTGCGACAAAATGTAGGTGACCGATCCCAAGTGCGCCAACTGTGGCGACAAACACCACAAAGGGCTGCCCAGAGCGAGTCGAATTCCTGGAAATCCGGAAGAAGGCTTCCACCAGGAACCTTCCGAAGAAGAACCGTTCTCCTGTAGTCAACAAGGAGAACTATCCGGCCATCACGGCTCCACGTCGAGCGATTCCAATCCTCCCACCATTACAACCGCACAAGCGACTGGGAGCGGCAGTTGCGTCGGTTCAAGCTCCAGCACCATCCACCAGCAAATGGCCCCCGCACCCTCCTCTTGGGTTTCGTGGGCAGCTGGAGAACAAAAACGGCCCCCCTGAAGAATCTGCTCCGCTGTACACTCGGCTGCGCGGCTGCAGAACCCGTTTCGTCCAGGTCTTCACTATTGGCATGTTCATTATTTATAATGGCAGCTAGGGTGGGCCTGGTCGACTGGAACGATTGCTCGCTCAAAAGCAAAAGCATCGAACTGGCTGACTTCCTCGAGGAGAAGGAGATCGACGTGCCGTTCATCACTGAAACGCACCTTAAAACGGAGGTGAGCGTCCACATCCCGAATTTCCGCATCGACCGGACATCCAGGGGAGGTGGTGTGGCCATCGCACTTCGATATAACATCAACTATCGCCTGCTGCCAATCTTCCAGCTGAGCATCATCGCCATCGGTGTCGAAGTGACTACTTCCGTCGGCACAATCACGCTCATCGCGGCGTACTGCCCAACTCAAGCTAAAGCCGGCGATGGTTCATCGACTGCCCTTCGGAGGGACATCGTCAAGCTAACGCGGAGACAAGGCCAGTACATCATTGCCGGCGACCTGAATGCCAAACATCAAGCCTGGGGAAACAGTCGAAACGGCACCATCTGGAGCGATGACATGGAGGAAGGCCACTAAACGATCCTGAGTCCATTCAACGATAGATCTGTACATAACCAACATGAACGACCACATCTCCCAGCCGGTCGTCAGGAGCTCAGCTCGAATCACTATCCCGTGGTGGCGAAAGTGGGCTCCTCGGTTAATCGGCATCAGCTGTCCCTGCGAAAAAATCATCGAGTCGACTGGGCCGGTTCCAAAGGTGCGTGGACGACGGCATGGCCTACGAGGTGCGCCCGGAAGCGCTGGAAAGTATCGACCGCCAGCTGTGCGTCATCGAAGAGGCAATCTCGGTTGTCAAAAGAGGTTCCAACGGCTCGACAGGTAAGCAACACCCTAGCCATTGATACACTCATCGAAGATTTGATCCGTTTACGTAATGTCACCACAAAGGCAGTACCAGCGTACTGCGCTGCCTTGTCTTTAAGACACGTTGCAATCGTTTGACAAAAATCATTCAGGCCAGAATGGTAGACCTCAGAAATAGTAATTTCTCCAATAAGATCCACGCTCTCTCAGGTTGTGCTAAGCCGTTCTGGAAATTGACCCATTCCACCTTTCATTTCATTAGACGACAATGGCTCTAAGGATCGCTTGATAACTCCTGCAGATAAGGTCGCCGAAATAGGTCGTCACTTCGTCAGCTCACATAATCTCGGACAGTTGGAGATCTCAGCAGGAGGAGTTGGAGATCTCAGCTGGCGAATTGACGGCCTATATCAAATCGTCGGAAAACATGAAGGCCCCATGCTTCGATAACATTCTGAATCTCGAGCTCAAACACATGAGTGCTCCGTTCTTCGAGCATATTTCTGTCGAACAGGTGGCTATCGGATAAAGAAATAACAGTTAAACGTGTAATACAAATTTTTTAAAGAAACTTGAAAAAAGAAAAGCATGTTAACTCAACGAGCATCTGTACAAGAGAGTGAGTTACAGTGCACCCGCGTCACGAGCTTTATTCGCCACTTCCGCTATTAGCTGGTTAGGTTGGCAGCGCTTTATTCATTTACGTTTATGTGTAACGAGTAGGGATGCTTACTGTTCTTATTTACTAACACTCCTCCTCAGTGAGTAAAACTCATTTCAATTATTACCTCCGAATTTACGTTGCTTCACTGCGCCTAATGGCTTTGTTAGGATATCCGCTGACATTTCTTCCGTTGGACAGTAGATAAGTTGAACGATTCACCACGATCATCAAGCTTTAAATAACCATTATCCATAGGTGTTTTCGCCGGTTTGGCATCTTTAGATCCAAAACGTTTTGATACGGGGTCGATATAGCCACCAAGCCGGATACGATTCTGCCCGGCCGGTCTGGCAATTTGCATTCCCAAGAGATAGCTAATGTCTCCAAGACACGTTATATCAAACATTTTCTTGAGAAATTCGTACACTTTCATGCTCTCCGACTCATTTTTGAACCCTACCACAATATCATCTACATATATTACCACGTACACTACGTTTCCATCAACGACCTTAGTGTACAGGCAGGCATCCGATTGACTTTGCTTGAACTTCATTCTGGTTAGGGCTTCATGCAATTTGCGGTTCCAGCACCTCGCCGACTGTTTAAGTCCGTATATGCTTTTCTTCAGTCGGCATACAAGGTGCTCACGTCCAGGTTCCTCGAATCCGGGTGGCTGCTTCATGAAAACTTTCTCCTGCAGGTCACCATTAAGGTAAGCAGTTTTCACGTCCAGCTGCTTTAGTGGGATTCCTTCAATGCTGGATATAGTGAGAAGTGCACGAAATGTTATTTGGTTTGTTACTGGGGCGAACACCTCATCAAAGTCAACCCCGAACTGCTGTGAGTAGCCCTGCGCCACAAGCCTTGCTTTGTATCTGCTTATATTGCCAGCTGCATCCTTCTTCAACTTGAAAACCCAACGACTTCCGATTGCTTTTCTTCCGCCGGGCAGCGGCACTAACTCCCACGTTGTGTTTTCAGCATGACTCTTTATTTCCTCTGTCATAGCATCCTGCCAAGCTTTTGAATTCTGCGATATTTTTACTTCTTGTAAATATCGTGGTTTGGGCTCATCATCTGCTCGCACCACTTTCGCTTGATCACCAAATCGCTCAGGTGGTCTCACGTCCTGACCGCCGCAGTACATCTTCTTCCGAAAAACCTCTGAACAATGATTCATCACTGGAATTCCCCAGCATTTCAGACGCACTGTCATAACAACTTTCATTTATTTCAGGTAGCAAGGTATTTTCTGGATCTTCATCCGAATCCGGTACATTGCCGTCTTCATCATCTTCTTCATGTTCCAGCTCCTCCTCAAGTAGACAACCGACCTTTTGATGAGTACCACCGACGTTCACCACTATTTCAGATTTTTTCGGAACTTCAATCCCACGAACCGACTCCTGTGCATTCATTTCGGATTCCAAGAACACAGCATCACGGCTCACAATTTATTATACGATTAGTTGCCTCATCCAGGAAACGATAAGCCTTACGGTTCTCTTCATATCCCACGAACATCAGCCGAACAGCCTTCTTGTCCAGTTTCTGTCGCATTTGGTCCGGAACATGAACATATGCATGCGAACCAAACACTCGCAAATGATCATAATTAGGTTTCGATCTGTACCATAATTCGTAAGGAGTACGTTGAACGGATGCAGACGGAAGACGGTTACACAGGTAGTTTGCCTTCAGACAGCAAACACCGCATCATCTCCAATAGAGAACGGTTCTTTCGTTCAACTGTCCCGTTTTGCTGCGGACAATAGGGTGCCGTCTTTTGCAAGGAAATACCATTATCCTTTAAGAACGTCACGTCAGCAGGCTAGAACTATTGTACTCGCCACCACCATCGCAACGCAGTACTTTCGGCTTCCTTCCGAAAATATTATTCATATGGCACACATACTCACGTATTTTCTCAAATGCTTCGGACTTATGTTTGAGGAGATAGACAATGGTGTACTTACTGTGATCGTCAACCATAATCATAATGAAACGATTACCACGTGGTGTACCCACCTCCAACGGACCGGCCAGGTCACTATGGATCAAATCCAGCAGAGCAGAAGACTTGCTACTGGATGCTTTTGGGAATGGCTTCCGCGCTAGCTTTCCCTCACAACACACGGTACATACCGATCTAACTCCACAATCACGCAGTCTCAAACCATCACCAAGATCCTCTGTCACAATTCGCTTTACAGCATCCGGATGTCGATGCCCCAACCGACGGTGCCATAGATGCTGACAACAATCCGAATGCGTCACTGCCGAAAGCAACGACTGATACTGCGGCTGCTTCAAATGGTATAATCCTGCTTTTCTTTCCCCAACAAATACGGTGCAACCATTTCTCATTATACGGCAATCCGATCGCGAAAACACCACATCGAAACCTTCATCGGTTATTTTACCGACGGACAAAAGATTACTCGCAAGTTCTGGAACATACAACACTTTCTTCAATGTAATGTTCTTCTTCGCACCACTGTCATCCATCGCGACTAATTTGCCGATTCCACTTCCACCGGCAGGCAGCTTCTTTCCATCCGCTAAACACACGGAGCCACTTCGCGACTCTTCAAGATCAATAATATGTTCCACATTATTCGTCATGTGAGCACTCGCGCCGGAATCCAGGTACCATAAATCATCATTTTTATCCACACTCGCGGTAAAGCAATACTCGTCTTCTGTGCACATTTTTGCTTTTGTATGTTTTTCGTGCTTTGGAGCATTCTGCTTTTTCAATTGATCAGCCGCGAACTTGGGGCAATCGCGGCGGAAATGCCCTTCTTGCTTACAATAATGACACTGTTTCGATTTTAAACTAGACGTTGCCTTCACTCGCGTTTTAAGAACTTTTTCAGAATGTCCAGGACCAGGATTATCACTGCATCCACTTCTTCGCCGCCACTCGTCTAATAATTGTCCTTTCACATAGTCCAACCTTAGTTGATCCTCACCGCGGCTTTCAAGTGCAGTAATCAACGAATCGTATGAGCGAGGCAGACTCGATAGCATAATCGCGATTAATATATGGTCGGCCAAATTTTCACCCATGCCAGAAAGACGATTCACTAATTGCGCTATTTCACTTAGATGCTCCGACATGCTTCCACCATCCGCAAGGCGAAGCGAGTACAATCGACGCAAAACATGAATTTTGTTAGTCAGCGAACTACTATTATGATAATTCTTCAACGATCTCCACATATCATGTGCCGTAGCAGCATTCAAAACATGACACAACTGGTTGTTTTCCAGAGCAAGACCGATCGTAGCACGCGCCTTTGCATCCTTCGTCAGCCCACGGTATAGGGCACTGCACGGAAACATCTCTTTCTCTTTCGTTCTTCATAAGTTTTGACGTTTACTGGCCTTGTTGTTTTCTAATTTCTTTGCAGTGAAAAAGAGACAAAGCAGTCCGTGCAGTGCCCTATACAGAAAACGCGTCAGCCATTGCGCGTCAACCACCGCTGGCTTCGGATCTTTCACTGTATCCCAGAGCTCTTCTTTCAATAGCAGCAATTCCATTCGGAATTTCCAACTGCTCCAATTGAAATCGTTCAGCCGCTCCAGTGAAACCTTCGCCTCCGCCATTTTGTTTTTCAACACGCCCGATTCAGCTGCTTCGCACAAAACACAAAGTCCGCAACAAATCGCGCCGCGTCACGGGGCCCATAACCTGTCGATCAGGTGGCCATTGTATAAAGAAATAATCGGAAAACAGTTTAACGTGTAACACAACTTTATTTTTAAAGAAACTTGAAAAAAGAAAAGGATGTTAACTCAACGAGCATCTGTACAAGAGTGAGTTACAATGCACCCGCGTCACAAGCTTTTTGCGTGACTTCCGCTATTAGTTGTTTAGGTTGGCAGCGCTTATTCATTTACGTTGCATGTAGAATTAGTAGGGATGCTCACTGTTCCTATTTACTAACAATTTCGCTGATCTTTAATCAGTGTCTCCGGCTCATCTACTTCCCATCGTCCTGGAAGTCAGCCAAAGTCATCCCCATCCGTAAGCCTGGGAAGGATCCTTCTTCCCCTAACGGTTATCGTCTCATCAGCCTTCTCTTAGGGTTATCCAGGCGATTCGAAAAAGCTATTCATCACCGGTTACTTGAGCCGAAACTCTCAACATCTTGCTCGAAAAACAGTTTTGATTCCGATGCGGTCGGTCAACCGTACACCAACTGTCTCGAGTTACCAACGTCCTCAGACGGAACAAGTTTGTCTAAAAACATCCGCCATGGTCTTACTCGATGTTGAAAAGGCATTCGACAATGTATGGCATGATGGCCTGGTGTACAAACTACAACGCCACAATCTTCCCAGCTACCTGGTGAAAATCATCAACAATTACCTGTCGGCCAGGACTTTCCGGGTTTTAATCAGCGGAGCGAGCTCCAATGCGCGCATCATCGTTGCAGGCGTCCCCCCGGGGGCAGTATCCTCGGGCCCCTGCTTTTCAATATGTTCACCTCCGACATGCCAGAACATCCAGACTCTACAACGGTAGAGTGATCAGAGCGCTAGTGGCAAAACTCCAATGAGGCCTGGATGCTCTGACAGAATTCCTCACCAGCTGGAAGATCTGTATCAATGCGGCGAAGACCCAGGTCATCATTTCCCCCCACTCTAAATCCCCTAAACTTGTTCCGCCTGGAGACTGTAAAATCATCCTCAATGGCACGACTGTGGAATGGGCCAATGAGGCCGACTACCTTGGCTTGACCCTCGACAGCAAGCTTATCTTCCGCCAACAGGTTGACAAGACGGTGACGAAGTGTAACGTTTTGTTGAAACTACTCTGCCCATGATTTCATAGTTGACGTAACAACGTGAGTGAGTAAGGAAAGGTTTAGGGTCCGTTGCTTACCAGGCGACCATTAGGGCGCAAGTTCCAATTTTGGTTATCAAATTATTATATTATTGTAAATATTAGTGTACATAGTAGTTAGGCAGGTATGGGAAAAATTGGTTCATTTAGCGCTAATCTTTCACTCATATCTACACACAATCGCAAATTAGGCAACTGTACAGTGTACACGAGCCCTTCCAAAATTTTCAAATTCGATTGTCTGCCGTTTGGCTTCAGTTAGTAACGAATCATGCCAAAAACCAAACAGACAAAATTCATCACCGAATCTTTCCCACAGATAGCAAATGATGCATAGCCGAGTATTTGTTTACATTTGGTTCGTAAACGAATGGAATCGCAATTGAGTGGTGAGTAAGGATTCAGCAGAAAGAATCAGGCCGCAAAACGAATCGTTGAGTCTAAATTGAATCAATCTTCTGAGTCCAACTCAGTGTTTTCTGCTGCACTATACACATCGGTTCACTCTCATCTCTCGATTTCTTTTCGTACTATTTTGGTTTCACTTCTCCCTGCGGGGGCACTCAGTAGGTATGAATCGTTTGCTGGTTCGCTGTTGGGTTGAGTAGCATTCGTTTTGCAATCGCGTGTTCGCTGATAGATAGGGATTTAAAATTGGTGTGGTTCGTGTGAGTGAGTGAGTTTTCCCATAGCTGTAGTGAGGTTATCAAATTTTCTAAATTAATCAATGCCTCCTTGAGGCTATACTGATACATAAGGTAAACTTTATAAATTACATTTTAATTCCAACCATTGCTATTGAACCGAATCAAAAATGAAGAACCAAGTGGCCAACCACATTAAAATAATCCTATCATGCTTATCCCAAATCCAACAAAACCCCTCCACCGATTAAATCCACGAATATTTTGTGCAGCAAACGGAACGACCCAAGGTGGAACAAAACAGTCCGACGATCGACTGGCCACGCGCGTGGCAAAACATTGCATCCAAACAGCTGTCTTGAATCCATCGTTCCCAATTCTACCTGTTTGTGAATGGAAAGACCGAGCATCGGAAGCTACTTCATACAATGTAGCGAGTAGCAGACGACAACTGCACCCATTACAAGAAACGCACCAGCATAAATTCTGCTCTTCCGGCCGGCTTGGACGGCCCTACAGCAGAGATTAACAGAGCTACTGAATAGATGGAGAACTCTCTCGTTCGAAGACCTAGCGAGACCTGCGAGAGCTTACCTTAGCGAGCGAGACCTTAGAATCCTCCTATCTAACTAATCAAAGGTTTATTTTTCATGTGATGATGTCATCTACGACCAATAAAATAAAATATTAAACTCCAGTTTGAAGGCGAAAAAAAACCTATTATTATTCTATGGACGATACTCATATGAAAATATTAAGAACAAAAATGATGTAAAATTTCTCAGATTCTAGAACCCAACTATTGCATGACCGAAAAACTTGCCGCCCTAATAGCGATGTCTCTGATAGTGTATCTGCGGCGGTTGAGGCTGCTGCGGATTAGGGATCTGCTGTGGCCTTGCCGGCGGGTATCCCTGCGTAATACTGCCTCCTTTCGGCATCTGAATATTTTGTGCCACCAACAATACGGCACATTTGAATTTTAGGTGTGGAAGAGAACAAAAGAACAAAATACGGAATCTCGTTTGATATTATGGTACGAATGTTGATGATATATATTTTGTTGTAGGAAGCAAAGTGGTGCGTATGATGAACATTATCCCAAAACCAAAACGAAATGAAAACAATTTCAGTTAATGAATTTCCAAAGATTTCAATATTAGGAATTATGATACAGAGCTGATGAAAAAGTGCAATGAAGGCGTCTATTTAGCAATATTTGGAAAGATCAATAGCGCTTACTTGCTGGTTGGAAGCGATGGCATGCATCGGTATGCCTCCAGGGCGTAGTGCCGAATTGTACACGATCCCTTCCGGAAGATGGGTTGGCGGCTGGGGTTGTTGAGGCGGCGGCTGCGGTTGACGCATGTCCTTCCGTTCATCGTGCTTCATCTCGATGTGATAGGGTACACCGCGATCCTGTGGGACCTTCTCGATGGTGATGGCCTTCAATTGGGGAGGGGGTCCTGGATTTTGCGGTGGTTGAGGCATTCCTTGTTGGTCAAGGGTAATGTGATAGACATTGCCGGGTGCCGGACCAGGCCCTGGACCCTGCTTGATCAACTCGGGAGCCTTTTGGGGCGCAGGAAGGGCCGGCCCCTGCTGCGGCGGTATATCAACGTGGTACGATTGGCGGATTGGAATCGCCAGATTGCCCTGATAGGGTGGATAAATGATTTGCGGTTGCGGTTGACGATTGTCCGGCTGGTTGGGTGGTTGCGGGGCATTGGTCGGATAGAACAGTGTTCCCGGTGGACAGTACTGCGACTCTGAAAACATACGTAAACGAGAGTAGTCATTTGCACTGGAGTTTAGGTGAGGTAAGCGAAGCAGATAGATGACATATCCGTTATGAGGTGAAAAGCCTTTTTGTCCTGTTAAATTTTTGCGGCTAGGTTAGTTACTCGTTCACTATGGGTAGAGGGAAATATGTGTCGATCACAAACATCACGATACAGTCCGACCAGCGGGAAGGCACTCCTTACATATGTGTATCAATTATTTACAATCAGATGCAACTAATAACCATACATGTTTTAATTCTAGCTTAATATAACTTAATTTTAGAAGATTTACTGCCAGCATACTGCAGAGTTTCATTTATGCATTTTGATATAATCGTGGCATTACACAACTTGAATTACTAATCGTTTCTGCTAGGAGTATTGTGAAACATTATTCTAACAATCGAATAAATTACATCAACCCTCAAATAACACGTCTGCCAAATGATAAGTAATAACTTTGCTTGAAAAACTCGAATTTTCTCGCAGCTTTTAGTATTGAAATGAGTATTAAACACTACATATCCGGTACGTGTGCACGACAACATTAGATGCTCGGTACCTTGCATGGACGCGGCGTGCACGCAGCTTAAAAAATCGCTAGTTAGCATCAGCCCTAATTTTTAGGCTACGGTTGCGATTAGAGATTTTTTTGACTTATTTTTGGTCGGGTGATCCACATTTACCACGACTAAGTTATGGAAAATTCAGGATATTATTGATAAGGAAAAATCCATTGATTCGTGATTCAAACATGATCTTTTTCGACCCATCTCCCCCTATGTCACACATAAGCATCTGAAAAGTTTGTAGGGATCGTCACACTTTAGGCCATTTCCTTTTAACCCATCTAAGCGTGACGTTCCTTAGATGTGCGGCTACAAAGCAATACCATGCTGAAGGTGGCGCGGTTCCATTCCTGGTCCAGTCTATGATATTTTCTCGACATCCCTGGGCATAAACGCCTCATGACATACGAATGCTAAAATGCTAACTTGGCTTAGAAACCTCGCAGCTGTGAGGCGGCAATACCTTAGAGGGGAATTTTCTGCCAATAAGAAGAAAAAAGTAGCGTTACTTAATTTATTGATATTCCCTATCATAAAATGTATTTAAAAAATCACATTAGAAAGGTCGAAAAACCATTTTAGAGATCTAGATCGCATTTTCTCTAAAATTTTGAATGTTTTTACATTAATTAATATGCATTGACAATATTTTTAACAGCGATTTTTCAATGGTTCCGAAATGCAATGTCCGATCGAGCCAATTTTCAATAACAAACAATGGTTTTAATTTGACATTTCCCGTCAACATTTTTATTCGCTCAATCGATTATTTTATTTTATTTAGGGTCAACTTCTCCAAAGAACCCATATTTTGACGCCTCTAAGTATTCTTAAAATAAAAAAACACTTTTTCGGCTTTGTATCCGATTTTTGAAATTGTTAGAGGTTTAAAAATATGAGTTCTTTGGAAAGTTGACCTTAAATAAGTCAAAGCTAATTGAGACAATGAAACGAGTTGCAAATTTTGACGAAAAATGTCAATTATCACTAGCTTCTAAGGAATTCGAACCTTTAGCAAAATCTCAGAAACATCGCTATGGTCTACTCATGGCTTATGATCGTCCAAGAATTTTCCAGAGTGTTCAGGTACTATCTAGAGGCATTCCACGGGGCATGTCAGTCGATCCTGAGCGACCATTTCGAAAATATTTGAAGCTCTGCACAGTTTTTCAATTTCATCTAAATCGTCATTTTCGATATCAAATCTTCATATTGAGTCACGACTAACTTTTCAAAAGGGTGTATGTGATAATGGTTCAAAAATATTTAAAAGCTGCACAGCAAAAACCGGAATGTTCGATTGTTATGATTTTTTCAGCAAAGTTAGACAACTAAATGGGTGATTCTTAAGAAAATGTGCACAGTAAAAAAATTTTTTGCCTTTAAAAATATCATTTTTGTCTAAAACTCAAATATCTCAAAACCCTATCTTTTTCGAACGTAATTTTTTAGGAAAACGGTCCATTATATTTAGCTATCTACCATAAAATTTGGTACATTAGTAAACTAATAAACAAAAAGTTATGACATTTCAAACATTTCACAATTTTCACATTTAAGTAAAAAAATTTTTCTGTGTAAGTTATTTCCGAAAATTGCAGTTTGATGCAGATTTTTATTGTTAAGGGACGTGATTTAAACAAGTTGTTTTCATGATATTACAGTTAATTATTCATAGCATCTATAAGAAACTTAGACACGATCCAGTGTTGTGATCAAAAAGTATTGATAATGTCATAATTTTCATTGCACGTGACTGGCGAAGAATTCTTTTTAATAAGTGTTGAAACCTGTTGATAATAACGTTGATAGAAACATATCAGAAATATTATTTTAAAGACAAAAGCTGCAAAATCAAAGATTTATATACACGTGTACGTCTATAGTTTACCTGCAAAAATATACCTCTTAGAGAATAGAGCTTTCTGATCGGGGAGGAAACGGGTATCTTAACAACAACAAATGCATGATAGGTACATACCATGACAATGCTCACGAAAAAAGCAAAAAAATTACTACTACTAAGGTTGTTAAAAAGATACTTATAGTAATTTTTTCTTCAGTCAAACAAATGACACCAAACTAGTCAGTAAAAACTTAAAAAGTGATTTTGTTTATTGAAATATTACGAACAACATGAGTAGCCGCTTTCTCAACTGTTGTAGGCCGTTTGATGGAAAAAAGTGTTCAAAAGAGTTGCGAAATCTCACCGAAAGCACCATGAATAGATAAACTGAAAGCGACTGGTTATGCTCCAATGTCCACATTGAATACAAATTTACGCATTTGCACGTCCTGCCGTCTAAACGTTGACAAAAAGAGCAATCATATGTCATCGGTTGAGGCAAGAGGCGCAGGAAGTTCGAAAACGGCAACAACTGAGGAATTGCCAGATGTATCGACAACAACTGAGGAATTACCAGAAGTATTAAGTGCTGAGAGCCTTGCCACCGTACCATCAGCGAAATCTGTTTCAACAAATCAATCGGAAGGATGAGTGTATCCAAAAGGTCAACATCGAACGCTTTAACGAGGGCATAAGCTGGGATAGAAAAGTGACTCCGATTAAATGGAGTAAGATGGACTACATTTGCGGAGAAAAATACCGTAGAGAATAAACGAAGCTGTACGAAGAAACCTCTTCAAGTGGGACCTGATAATTAATGGAAAATACAGACTACGATGAGGTAATTATAAATATGAAGGAAAGGTTCTCGAATGCAGCCACGTAGGAAAAGAAAAATTATTATTGATTTTGTGTCGATGCTGCCAGGATTCATTGATCTATTCAGGATGCCATTGATGAGTTCAAAACCAATACAGAAAATACAGTAAAAAGAGGCAAAACAATTGAAGAATAACTGTCTTTCAACCAAAAAATACTAGGTCTAGTACTGCATTAACAGATGAGACAAAAAGAAATAGTAGTTCAATATTTTGAAGAAGGTGAAGTAGGTTGAGCTATGCGTGGTGAAAAGGATTGTGTTTCAGTAAAAAAAGATGGAGAGCGTCAAACAATCCAAAAACGATTAATGATGACGACTTTGAAAGAAGCGTACACACACTTCAAAGGAAATTCTGATAATATTAAAATAGGTTTTTCCTCATTTGCAAACCCTTCGGCCAAAACGATATAAGCTTCTTTCCAATTCAGGAACACATAATGTGTGTGTGCACAACCCATAAAGAATAATAATCTTATTTTACATAGTTTGAAAAGAATCAATTTAACAAAGGATATTAAAATGTTAACTGGTAGTCTTTTGTGTGAAAATACAACATCAAATTGCTATCTCCACGATCTTGTTCGGATTGTCCAGATTCTTCATCATTGGAAAATACTTTATTCGCTGAGTTTGAAAGAAAAATATATTGATCCAGTTATCATTTGAGCAATGGGTGACCACGGATAGGTGAAACATAGAAACTGTTAATAAAACCTGTAGATGAGTTTGTGTCATATTTTGCTTGGCAGAAATTAGAAAGTTTAATCCCTCACGATTTCATTAAAACAGAACAATCCAGCTTTTAAAAATACGAAAAATACATTACAAAATGGTGAATTTTTTAGTCATTACATGATTTTCTAAAAATTACAGCTTTGTATTACCAAGATGAAGTACAGTCCCATCACTGGAACTGATACAACAAGCTACAATTCATCCATTCGTTATTTATTTTAATGGAAGTACGCAAATTGAACACTTAAGTTTTATTATAATTTCCGAAGATTTAAGACACGATTCGGTATCCGTAAACTTGTTCATTGAAAAATGATTAACTTTTTACGCGTTGATAAGCATAAAGGAAGTCAAAAGATATATTTCGTATCTACGATGGAGCAGCGTCGCAGTACAAAATCGTAAGAATTTTTCGAACCTATGTCAATTTAAATCAATGTACGGAATTGATGCAGAATGGCATTTTTTGCTACATCACATGGCAAAGGTCCCTTAATGATGCTATTGGAGGAACAATGAAGCGCATATTACAAGAGCAAGTTTAGCCAAAGAACGTGAGCATCCAATTAAAACTGCGAAAGAACTTTTGATTGGGCAAATCGTAGAAAAGAAAAGATTTAGCCAAATTATCATTTTGTTTTACTACTACTGAAGAGTACGAAATAAAGGCTTCAGAGCTTAGCGAGCAATATAATAACGCGAAAACAGTCCAAGGAATTTAAAAAATTTCACTGTTTCATTCCATTGTTCGGAAAATAAATTAAAAGCAAAACTATACTCAAACTGTACTGATAATGAATTCAAAAGAAATTCGATATTTTAAAAAAAATTGAATTAAAATAAATAAAAATAAGTATTAATAAACTGTTTTCATGATATCATAACCCATACCAAAATTCTAAACCCCAAAACTAACAGAGTTTCTATAACTGCATTGTTAATAACTGCTGCACATTTAATTTAATACTTGAGGATAATATTAATTCATTTTATTTATTTATACATATAATATTTATACATATAATATACATAATATCGATGAATACATAATGCTATGGAATATCATACAAACAACTTGTTTAACTCTGGGATAGGCCCTTAACAATAAAATCAGCATCAAACTGCGATTCTTGAAGAAAAAAAAAATACACGGAAATTTTTTTGTTTTACTATATCGTGAAAATTGTATGAAATGTTTGAAATGTCATAACTTTTTTGTTTATTAGTTGCAATACCATCTTAAATTTTATGGTAGATAGCTAATATAATGGACCGTTTTCCCTAAAAATTACGTTCGAAAAAAGATAGGGTTTTTGAGATATTTGAGTTTTTGTGACAAAAATACAGAAAGTGTTTTTAAAGAGCAAAAAATTTTTTTTTTACTGTGCACATTTTTCTTAAGAATCACCATTTAGTTGTCTAACTTTGCTGAAAAATCATAACAATCGAACATTCCGTTTTTTTGCTGTGCAGCTTTTTAAATATTTTTGAACCATTTTCCACCATACACCCCCTTTTTGAAAAGTTAGTCGTGACTCAATATGAAGATTTGATATCGAAAAATGACGATTTAGATGAAATTGAAAAACTGTTTAAGTTTTTAACTCAATAGAAAATCATGAATTAAAAATTTTCTTAGAATTTTTGATGCTGTTGCTTAGCAGATCGCTCTCTAGAGGTTTTTAGAAACCTTAAAATAATTTCACCAAAAGACTTACTGTCAAACATCCAAATGTGCTACAATCATTGCCAAAACTGGATTCGGAGATGTGACTCGGCAGTCTAGTGACTACCGCGTCCTGCATTATAGACAGGAGGTGCTGCTGGAGACTACATCACATAATGTAGCATAGAATGCATAACTTTTTAAGTGAATACTTGATCTATATTTCTGGGAGTATTCTCGGTCTTTCATAGTATAAAAACTACAAACTAACATTTCTCTCCTTCTTATTTATATTTATTTTATATATATAAAACAAAGTTGACATTCATACGACCGCGCATCACTCAAAAATAGACAACTTTTGGTAATTTATATTCGTTCCCTTCTTCTATTTACGAAGAAAAATGTTATGATGAAATTTGAAGATTGAAGATCAATGCTTAATCTTTTCGATGAAATAATTTTTATATAATTTTTCAATTTTGGATTTTGTACGACCGCGGTTTACTCAAAAATAGACAGCCCAACTTTCCTTCTTCTATTTACGATGAAATTGAGGAAAGAAAAATGATGAAATGGTTTATCGTACATTTTGTATGAGAATTTCAAATCTTGATCATTTGTATATATAACACGAAGTTGGCATCATCAACCGATAATGGAAAGATCGATATGTGCTAATTTTTGTTTGTGTATTTACTTAACTAATAGGAGACATGTTATTGAAAAACTGAAACCATTGAAGAACCAATTTATTTTCTAGATAAATTATGTACGCAACAAATTGTATCAGAAAAATGATTAGTTTTTGGCGAGACTAAGTTCGCCGGGTCAGTTAGTTGATCTATATTTGAGCGCTCTGAAACGTGTATATCCAAAATAGCTGGTAAATCTCAACCTTTATTCACTTGGATCGTAGCGTTCTGATAAGTCACGGAGAAAATACCATTGACAAGTATAGTCAGTCTAAGCTAAGCTATTTGGCTATATCCTCGTTAAGATATTAAAGTTTTGGTTAATTCACCTGTCGGTCTGTTAACTATTATGAATTTTCAGAAATTTTCTGTGCCTCCTGGAAGTAGCGAAAATGTAACGTACTTCAGGAAAAATTCAACTAATTTTTATGGAAGAGCAGAAACTGGCTTGAAACTTTTTGGAATAGAAAAGAATTCCTCACAGACTCTGAGGTGCTTTTCGGAAAAAAATTCTCCTTTGCAATCCCTGAAACCTCCACGATTGTCAGTTTAGCCTCTGATAAACTATCAAATAGGGGAAAAGGCGGCTTTGGCAGGTTTTTGTTCTATTATTGTCAGGGGGTTTTTGTCGACCAAATTCTATGAAATTTGGCCACAATATTCATTGATATACAAAAGAATGTTTGGAAGCCAAGTGGTGCAGGCATAATGAATCATAAAACCCTGCCAATAATAGAACAAAGCCTAAGCTATCATTATCTGTTCATTTGGTATTTTCTTAAACCGCGCATATGCCATAATCATGGGTGGAGACAATGCTTAGAACTGTTCTACGCAGGTGACACTGTCATGCGTGGAACATCTCCTACTGGCCACCACCACTCCCAACGCCACTGATCGAATCATTGGGTTTAAAACTACCAATGTTGCCATATCTATTCGTTCATGTATGCTTAGCGCTTATTCCATTCAAAAACAGTTTGCTACTCGTATACGGAACATGTCCGTTCAAATTGGCATTAGCATTACCTCGAAAATGCTACGCATAAAAACAGCCAACTGTCGAGTTGGAAAATAAATCTAGGTTAGTGCAATTATCTCTTTCAGTTTTTTAAGATGTCATCAGAAGTTTAGTAAATGTGGCTCTTTACCCACGGCCGCTTCTTATAAAAGATGTTTCATTTCATTGCACACACATAAAGAAGTTTTATTTAAATTAAACATTGTTTTATGCTGCCGAGGATCTTGCGGTTTTTAATTCTTCTACATCCAGCGCTTCCTCAACGTTTTGGTTATTTTGTTACCAGGATCAACACGATGATGATTTGGCAACCGATCGTTATCGCAGAGCAGATTTTGAAGTTGGCGATGCTCCTTCGTGTGCACATCCTGTGTCTGGATAACCGTCAACAGGCTGTTCAGCCACGTTGAGAGTTGACGTGAAGTCAATGTCAACATCTCTCCACGAACAGCCCTAGATAGCCGTGTGGTGTCAAGCGGCTAAGTTATCTGGCTAAGAATAACATTACGGATTACCTGTTCCAGTGGTAAAAGTCCACCATACAGGTGACCCCTAATTCTCGGTGTGATGCGGCTTCCATGCTTACCGTGCCTACGAATGAAGATGGTTAAAGGGGGTCTAGTAAAAGAACCTTACCGCAAACGGAGCCTGTGAAGTACCAGGGCCCTCTTCACAGTATTTTAGCCCTCGCTGCTGGCCCCGGAGCTATGGCGTAGTTGACTTTTTACTTCTCCGAGATAATCGGCTACTCTTATTCAACCTCATCGTGAGGTTCAATAAGAGATGGGGTTATGAATATGTGTTTTTATTAGTTTTCAACAAATTGTCACCTATATGGATTCGCATTATGCGTTTTTACAATGTGCTTTGTGTATGTTACCTATATGGATTCGCATTATGCTGCGTTTTTAAAAGCGGCTTTTGGCTGCAGCTGCTCTTATTCAATCTCAACGTGAGTGCAAAACAAGAGTGGGGTTATGAACTGTGTTTTACTTAGTTTTCAACAAATTGTCACCTATATGGATTCCGCATTATGCGTTTTTCACAGTGTACTCTGTGTCAATACCGTCTTTGACGTTCGGCTTTGGCTACTCTTGTTCGAAATCTCAACGTGAGGTGTGTGGGTTATGAATATGTGTTTTACTTAGTTTTCTCAACAAACTTGCTTCCAATTCCTATATGGATTCGCATTATGCATTTTTTACAATGTACTTTTTGTGTTTGTCACCTATATGGATTCGTATTATGCGTTTTTTAAAGTGTAATCTGTGTTTCGTCTTTGATGTTTTTAGCTTCAGCTACTCTTGTTTAATCTCAACTTGCAGGGTGTGAATAAGGGTGGGGTTATGAAAATGTTTTTTACTTGGTTTTTTCCAACAAATTGTCACCTATATGGATCTTCGCATTATGCGTGTTTTTTTACAATGTACTTTGTGTATGTTTCGCTTTATGGATTCGCATTAAACGCAGTTTTTTCCCAGTGTACTCTGTGTCTCGTCCTTGACGTTTCGGCTCTTCAGCTACTCTTGTTCAATCTCAACTCGAGGTTAAACCTAAGAGTGGGGGTTATGAATATGTATTTTACTTGGTTTTAACAAATTGTCACCTATATGGATTCGCATTATGCGTTTTTCACAATGTACTTTATGTATGTTACCTATATGGATTCGCATTATGCGTTTTTCACAGTGTACCAGTGTACTCTGTGTCTCGTCCTTGACGTTCGGCTTTGACTACTCTTGTTCAATCTCTCAACGTGAAGGAAGTTAAATAAGAGTGGGGTTATGGATATGTGTATTACTTAGTTTTCAACAAATTGTCACCTATATGGATTCGCATTATGCGTTTTTTACAATGTACTTTGTGTATGTTACCTATATGGATCTGCATTATACGTTTTCACAGTGTACTTTTGTGTTTCGTTCTTGACGTTCGGGTTCGGCTACTCTTGTTCAATCTCAACGTGAGGTTCAATAAGAATGGGGTTATGAATATGTGTTTTACTAAGATTTCAACAAATTGCCACCTATATGGATTCGCATTATGCGATTTTCACAATGTACTTTGTGATTGTCACCTATATGGATTCGCATTATGCGTTTTTCACAGTGCACTCTGTGTTTCGTCTTTGACGTTCGTCCATTGTTATGTCCTCTATGTTTTGTGACACCTCTCTTTAGTCCCTAGCTGAATGCGTGTGAGTCTACATAATTGGTTTCCTATAAATGGTCCCATTCTCCTTTCCAACTTCATTTCCTCTTCCTTTCCCCTTTTCACTTCCTTTTCCGTCAGGTAAATGATGAGAAAGGCCAGTGAAGGCGATGGCACAAATCTCCCAAATTGAGGGGAACGTGCCTCCTGAGCCGACGTTCTGATACCTGATACCTGATGGGTAGGACAATGCTTAGACTGTTCTACGCAGGTATTTTCATGCGTAGGACATGTCCTACTTGTCCCACCCACTCCCAGCGCCACTGATCAAATCATTGGGTTTAAAGACTACCAATTTGCCATGTCTATTCGTTCAGGTATGTAGCGTATTCCATTCAAAGCAGTTTGCTACTCGTATACGGAACATGTCGTTCAAATTGGCATTGGCATTATCGAAAATGCTACGCATAAAGCAACCAACTCGAGTTGGAAAATAAATCCTAGGTTAGTGCAATTATCTTTCAGTTTTTTAAGTCGTCATCAAGTTTATTAAATGTGGCTCTTTACACTGGCCACTTCTTATAGAAAGATGTTTCATTTCATTGCACACATAAAAGAAGTTTTATTTAAATTAAACATTGTTTATGCTGCCGAGGGATCTTGCGGTTTTAATTCTTCTCTCCATCCAGCGCTTCCTCAACGTTTTGGTTATTTTTGTTACCAGGATCAACACGATGATGATTTGTAAACCGATCGTTATCATGAGCAGATTTTGAAGTTGACGATGCTCCTTCGTGTGCACATCCTGTGTCTGGATAACCGTCAACAGCTGGTTGTCGTGGGCAAGATGTGCTGTGATCTCCTTTTTGGTGTTTGTTCCTCCCATTTTGTTCAAATGGTTGGTATAAGTAGATTGTTGATTAAGTGCGGGGTTGTGGGCTGTGGGTATGTGGGCTGCCAATTTGTTTCGATTGCTTTGATTATACAGCTCAACAAGATTTTGTTCCTAACACCAAATAATGTGTCCCTAGTAGATTTTGTTTTACTGAATCCGAATCTTACTTCAGATTTGCTCTAACACGTCGAGATTTTGAAGTATACCTCAATAAATGTCGTAAAATCATTGATTTTGAGCATTTTGGAACGGCCATCGTTAACTCTTCAAAAAGAATTACTAGTCAATCAATATCCAAAATGGACCACACACATTTAATCTTTCGAAATGTGGTGAGTTTTGAGCAAGTTAAACATAATAAGAGTGATTTATCTACAATTTTAGTAAGTGAAAGTTATTTGAAAATATGTTTTATGCAAGCCGCCTTCGAGGACTTGTATACAAGCCTGGTTATTTTCTGTTAACGGTTTTGAGAGGAAAGTAACAAGAAATCAATATAATAGTTTGTCCAAGCAAAAAAATAATATGTTTTCATTGAAGTAAGTTCTGTTGAATGTAAATATGATGTTGGACTTCCTCTGGGACGACAAACTGTCAATAATTGTTCGAGAAACCGGAATACGTGAACAATCTACTCGTGCGTGGACTTTTTGTTTGATTCGCGTTAAAAATGCTGCGTGAATGTTGCAATAATCCTAATGCATTTTCTTTGATCTGTGCTCAGCTTATGACAGTAAAACGGAAACAAGTTCACTAGTTTTATCAAGCTTTGTTATGTGCTAAGACGCAAAGCTTTAGGCCAGAAAAAAAGCTTGGGCTCCCCTCTAATTGTATGCTGTTCAACATGTTACAGGCTTCCTGCTGTATGAAATTATGGTAAGTTCGTCCAAAAACATGGAAGCATCGTTATCACCGTTATTGCAGGAGCATATCATTAAAACTTAAGCAAAACATCAGTTACTCGAGCATATGGTTAGTTGATCCGCATTCTGATGTTTCTCTAATTTAACAAAACAACTTATTTTCCGAGGCAATGTGGCTTGAATGATCTGGTAGGGGATCTAGTAGAGTATTTTAATTTGGCTAATCATGAGGTGAACCGGTCAAGGGCCTAAAACCTCATTAATAAAGAAAAAAAAAAAATTGGCTAATGTTTTTTTTCGGTTTTCGCATACACACATACACACGGACTGACAGACATGTGTTCAGTTCGACACGCTGAGTCGATGGATATATAACATCATGGGTCTCCTATACTTATATAAAAAGTTCGATTTTGAAGTTAAATGATAGCCTTTCGATGTTGTACCAGAATAGCACAAAAAAGGCAAAAAATATGTTTTAAAATGTGCTGAATTTTTTAGAACGAGTTATAAATTTGCCTAAATTATAAGAAAACTTGAATCACAACTCGTTAAGTCTATATTTCAAAAATAAGTTACGTTATCGAAACACGTTTCTCAGTCTCTCTTGCACTTATTATTAACCCTCCCCGGTAATAGTAATTTCAATAAAATGTTAACCGAAACAACGTTGGCTATCTTGCCCTGTATGGCGATCTTTCCCCACTTTCTCCTTTTAGATGGCTAATAAAAAATAATGTTAAGTAAAATATCAAAAGACAAATGCGAAAAGAGCAGTAGGGTGGAATTATTGATTTCCTGTGCCAAATCCTTTTGTCATGAATATAAGTGGGAAAAAATCTGCGGCTAAGAATAACACAGGGTGTCGACTCAAATTTGAGAATAAAATTCCCTGACTTTCCCTGACTTTCCAGACCATTCCTCGAAAAATTCCAGGTATGAAAAATATTCCTAGAAGCGCATGAAAATATCTGCATGTATAAACCCTTGAAGTCCATTATGAGTTCCTGAGCTACTGGAAGCCTAATCACCTCTAGAAACAGAACATTGAGGATTTGGAGAATATCGTAGGCAATTCTGGTCGTTCATAAAGATTCAAGTTATTGCGCAGAACTCCTGAAAATTTTTCATTGTTCACATCTTTCCTAAATTGGCTAAATTGTTATATGTTTTCTAGTGCCTTCATCCACCATTGGGAATTCTCACGGACTCCCTGGTGTCGTAATAGACCTCCAATACTACTGACGGACTTCTTCAAATCATTTTCATTATCTTTCTGGAAATTTGTGTGAAATCTTGTATCTTTTGACACGACTTTTGAACTCTTTCCAAACCATTGTGGAAGCTTTTAGAAATCCTTCTAATGCCGTTAAAAAATCTTACGGAACATCGAGAAACCTCCATGGCTTTCAAGTATACTTGCGAAGTAAGTACCTATTCTTATTCACTCTCTGTGGAGTTTATGGACTTCTAAAAATAGTTAAGGACTGCTTGCAATCCTCCAGATAATCATGAATGCAATCCCTACAAGCTCATATAAATCTTTGCAGCACTTATAGTAACCCTAGCAAAAAATTCTAACCACTGCAATACTTTAAATAACTTGGTTTGAACACAGTCAGGTCGTTAAATTTTTGTCGATTGTAGCCTGCGGTTTAAATAAAGCAATGGTCCCATGGAAAAATATCCAAAAATATTCAAAAATATCCAAAAATATCCAAAAAAGGGGCATAACTAGTCTCAAATGCTAAAGGGAGTTACACCTACTCTATTTATTTTATCGATTTTTAGTTGTTTTTCAAAAACGGTCTTGGAGTTCCAGCATTGTTTTATTTATAGAGAGTTGCAACAAGCAATGAAACTTAATAAGGAACATCTAATAGAGTTTTTTGAAGAACTCGTGGAAATATGTTAGAAGATTCCTTTGCATATTTTTTATATGAATCCCTTCACGAAGACATTCTATTCAAATTTGATTAAATACCATACCAAGTTTTTGGAGCGGAGCTTTTCAAAAAATCTACTGAACATCCATCGAGGAGCTCCAGGATAAAAACTTATCCAGACAGCTTTTTTAAATCCTTTGGGATTTTTTTATGTTTCAGTGAGAATTCTGAAGTAATTTTTGGACAAAATTCTCAAAGATCAACCAGAATACTTCTTGATAAAATTGTTTTATAAAAATCAAAAGCAGCGAATGTAAAACTGAAACATTACCATTGACAACAACATCATCCTCCTCTTGCGTCCGAGCATAATTATGGAGTATCGAGTAACGTTTAATGTGGTTTAGTTGGACCCATCGCCATTCATTTTCTCTACATGACCATTAATTTGACCACCTAAGGACGTGAGGATCGACCAATGACTTTATAAGCCCATCATCAAATGGAAGTTCACGTAATGTTTTTAAAATATTACCTTCAGAATCATGCTTGGAGATGAGGCTGATGCTGTAGAGTGCCGTCACAGGTCAAAAAAGAAACTATTCGGGGTTTTCGTTTTCGAGCTTTCAAATATCTAATTGTTGATTGTAGGTTGAACATGTTTGATGATTGTTTGTTGAACTGTTCTGAACTATTGCCTATTTCAGCCATTTGATTCAGTTTCGACTGCTTTCACTAGATAATTTTTTGGGCGTCACATTTTATCAAAAGGAAATGTACTACATTAGATTTTTCATTAGAGTTAGTAGAGTTAGAGTATTAAATAAAATTTTTGCTATATCATAGGTACATCAAATTATTTTATAAGGAATGACTCTTGCGATTGATATTCATCATCAAAGTATTTGAACGAACTTTCAGAACTTTTTTTGTTTGATGGGAACATGACTCAAACGCTACTAATAAGGTTTATTTAGTCTAAAATATTAAAGGGGGCTTAAAAAAACTATTTGGATCAGGTCTCAACAGTTACATTACCACATGGCTTTGGAACCTCTGTTATTGTTTAGTGATTAATAGAAACAAACTCGATTACCATGAGGAACATTAAAAGGGCAATAAATATGCAATATTGATTTTTGTGATTTTTTCCCTGACCTCAATCAAATTTCCCTGACTTTCCCTGACATTCCAGGTCCAAAATGAAATTCCCTGACTTTCCCTGACTTTCCAGGTTTTTCCAGGTAGTCGACACCCTTAACAAGAATCTCTACAAGAAAAGAACATCCACACATATGGTAGCGAAATTTGCAGAGAAGCTTCTGTTGTGTACCCTAGTCATAAAGTACGTGAGGATCTTAAATGTAGCCTTTAATCCGACCAAATTATCGGTTTGAAATTACTTTTTCATGCCGTAGTTTTTTTTAACAGTGGATGATTTCGAAAAATTCAGACTTATTTAGAAAGACTGAATGATTTTTAATGTTTCGAAAAGAATCAAAAGATTGAAAAACACTTTTATATCAGATTTGAAAAAAAATGAGTTACCTACTAAGAATAATCGAAAATGAGCTTAATCTGAAAATTAGAATGACTGTCCTTGCGCATCATTTTATTGACTTGCCTACCAAGTTCTTAATTCCGTACGAAATTGGTCAAATTTTAATGCCTCCGGAATAAGGAAAAAAATCATTGAAATGAAACTGTACGAAAAAATCTCCCGGAGAAGCACCTGTTGCCTTGTTAAACAGTTAAAAACCTTTAAAAAAAAGTCGATCAAAGGAATATACAGATGCACAGATAGAATTATTTTTCGAATGGTCATGGGTTCGATTCCCAGCCCCTCCACCAAACCCTTGCCATTGCCAGTCGGTCAGAAGCGCAGTCCATACGGTGGCCTAATGACAACTGACAAATCTGTTCTTCTCGGAGGCATCCAGGTATCTGGCACACCCAATCCTACCCACTACGTTGGCAATAGCCAACATCTTTGTGTTTCCCATTGTGTTGGGTTTCCCATTGGCAATTCTATTTTGTAAACAAAACACTATTCTGAATTGATTTTTTCAAATAGACGTAATTTTTTTCAGCATTTTCAAGAACTTTATCGAAACTATGAATGCGAGGTGTATTTCATCAAGAAGATTGATACCTTCAATAAATTTTCATTATTCAATCAACACCAAGCGCACTACTTAACCAAAATATCATGATTTTTAAAACATATTTTCAATGGCAGGTTTTCGATGACTATGATTACGCTTTAGTATTAAATTAGTCGATGATTTTGATGCTGGCATCAGAAACATGGCTGCTTTGCAGACCCTGCAGGCATCCCTCCAACGTGCTTCGTTTAATGGCAACCGAACAAAGCAACGATCACTGGATTCACCACATGGACAAATGAACACAATGGAGTCACGATGATATGGACTGGCAACGACAACAATAACGAATTATGGACATCTAAAAATAGATTCTGTGTGGACTGCAGAGTACCACAGTAGATCACGGCACAGTAGCGGTTAAGAACACAGAGTGCCTTCCAAATAAATATACGAATAAAAAAAAAGAATTCTTTTAAAAACACCACCAATAACATTACATCTCACACTTTTTTGATGGGTTTCGTCTACTTACTTTGTTGAAAGATGAGCCAGTCGTACACTTTCTATGTATTTGATTTTGAATAATATTTTGGAGCTCTTCGGAAAAATCAATGAAAAACGGGACAAATTGATGATTGTTAGGATTACGACGGTACAGCACAATAAGGTCTAATAAACGGGATTGTCCCGTTAAATTCGGTACGTATGGTCAGCCTAGACAGATCGGAATATGGACTTGGAAGTTATGGCTAAAATATTATTTTTTACAAAAAAATCAATTAAAAAATTTGTTACTCATTTTTTTAGCACTTATCCTTAACCGATTTACATTCGACGCAGAATTCCGTCTTTTTGTTTCCTATTGAAAATTGGCCTGATCGGACCATTGGCTCGGAAGTTATGAATAAAATACAATTTTTCATTTGCACAAGAAAGGCACCATCACCACTAGGTGGATTAATCAGGGTTTTTTTCCGAAAATCTGTTCATGCCGAATGCCGTTTGTCCGAATAGTTGAAAAACCTTAGAATGCGAGCAGCAAAAAGTGAGTAATGAGAAGTGAGCAGTGAGAACTAACTAAAAAACTAACATTAGAGGTTATTTGACCAAAAATAGTCTTCATCGGCTAAAAAACAACTAAAATTGTTTGTTGGAAAATGAGAAGTGATAAATAAGAAGTAAGAATTGTCAAGTGACAAACGACAAGTGAGAAGCGAGGAGTGAGAATTAAGAGGTTAAAAATAAAAAGTGAAATGAGAAAGATGAGAAGTGAGAAGTAAGAAATGAAAAGTGAAATATGAGAAGCGCGAATTAAAAACTCCTTCTCCCTTTTTTCTTCTCCCCTCTTTCCTCTTTTTCCCTTCTTGCTTCTTTTTCTTGCTTCTTCCTTCTTGGTATTTCCTCCCCCTTCTTCTTTCTTCGTTCTGTCTCTTTCCTTCTTCTTATTCTTGTTCTATATCACACCTCTCGCTTCCCATTTCCCAATTATAATCTATTGATTCTGTTTTTCGCATTACCCCCTCCTACTTCTCCCTACTCAATTATCACACCACTCCTTATTCACTTCTCATTTCTCATTCCTAATTTGTTATTGCACACATTGTATTTACGTCGAACATCTCGTTTCATATTTTTCTTCTCTCATTTCGATATTGAAGGGATCATATCGGGAGAAAGGGAGAAATCAAAAATGGCCTAGTAGCCTAAAAATTTGAAAATAACGACATAGGGAGAGTGAATCCTTAACAAAATATGATCAGAACATATTGATATAGAGAGTTATCGAGATATGAAGGTTATCGAGATGTTGAGTGCCCAAATATATGTAGATTGAAAGGAACTGAGGAAACCATCGACATAGGGAGAGATATCGAGATATAGAACATCGAGATGTAGAGAGTCAACTATATCTCATTTCTCGCTTTACTTAAAAAGGAACCAAATTTCAACTATTTGACCGAAAGGCATTCGGCCAAATAACCCTAAACCCCAGAAGGAACTTCCAGAGATTGTTTAATGCTTCTAAAAGCTCACGCCGATCACCAGTGGCGTGACGCCGCCACGCCCCCGCCTGAAAATGATTTATCGATGTCTCTGCCGATAAAATTTTAATCGACGCACAAATCTAGTAAGAATAACCATTTCCAGATTCAGAACACGTATTAGATACGATAAATGCATTGTTGTGCATTGACCGATAAGGTTTCAATTGAATACGGCCTTCAATGATGACGAGATCTTACTTTTGAGGTCAGAGTCCATATCTGTACAGTTACAATGTAATGAAATTGAATAAAATTGTACTAACCGTACTAACGGTACTAACTCGTCGTATGAAATTCGGAGCATCGCTTTTTCCCATGGAACAGCGTACAAAATCATTGCGGGTCTCTGGGCCCATTCACAAATTACATTACGCTTTAGGGGGTGGGAGGGTGTCTGTCCAAGCGTTACGGCCCATACACATTTTAGAACCCTTCCATAAAAAAACACGTTACGAGGGGGTGAGTGGGGGTTGAAAATGGTCTAATTTAGCGTCTAATTTAGATCTAAATGAAATGGTTCAGTATCTCAGTCTATTTGTTAATGCTTGGAAAATGAAGGGGCACTACGAGTGGCTCCAGTCCATTTTTAATAAAATATAGGAGATTTGTTACCTCAGTCTATTAAATAAAATACATGAAATGCAGGGACACCATGAGTGGTTCCAGTCCATGAATCTGTCCCATATGAACGATGTACACATTGAAAAAAGCAGGGATTATCGTGGATAAGTTCCACTAATTTCATAACTGAGATAAACTACGAGTTCCGGAAACGGAACCAGAAATTTCTCCAAAACAGCTCTTTGTCATGACTACTCAGCAAAATTTTTAATTAGGATTACGTTTATATTGGTTGTTTGAGTTGATTCAAATACTTAACTTATACAACGCCTTCAGAAAAGGACAATTACCGGTACTTCTTAGGAGTCTTGTGTGAAACAATCGGCAAAATCGGACAGACATTGTTGCAGAGGCAACGTTATAGCTGTTACGAACGGGAAGCAAACGTGTGGTACTGGCAGACGTCGGCGTTGCCTTGACTTCATCAACGACACCGAAGCATTTGAGTTCATATTGAGTGTTGATGCACGAACTGGTGTAAGCTCGCAGGTTTCAGAGTTAGCACTATATAGAAAATTACTAACCTATTTCGAAGAAAGAAAATGATGAAGTTTATCAGAATTATAGTTCTATATTTTCTTTACAGAACATGACGAAGTATACAGGGCAGAGCATAATCGCATTCTTCAGATCCCGAATTCGAAGGTAAATTTTGTCTAAAACTAATTCGTGTTTAATGGACAATGTATAATGCATATCTTCACTAAAATACCCAGAAAAATAGTTACATCACTACCATCAGTCACACATCCATTTTGGAAAACTTAACACTTTCCTTGTTGAAATTACACAACAATAAGGCAAAGACAAAGGTGCTGTTTGAACGAGATGGCGCCACAACATTTAAAGTAAAATGAATTTCCTTGTATGGACAAATCATCCGTTCTCATTAACTACGCATCGCATCAATATGAAAGCTAGGTCAAAAGCAACAAATAATTTTTAGATGTTTTGTACCCACGACTTTTTTCAGTTCTAAACAATAAAAGACATTTCATTGTACCTCCATACTAAATTCTAGCTGTATACTTTCAATTTCTTCAAGACTGTTCTCCACCTCGTGTGTGTGGAACGAACATTGAAAGCTTATGATATCGAACAGCAGATGTCACTAGTGTATATGCAATATTACATTGACACAAACACATAGCAACACCACCTGTCGCCTGATAATGGAAATATTGCAATTATACCATCAGGTGTAGTGGCTGTTGTTAAAATATTTAGGAAGGGCCTCAAGCGGAATTTTTGCTAGAATGCAACTGACGATCTCCTATAAGGCAAAGACAAAGGTGCTGTTTGAACGAGATGGCGCCACAACATTTAAAGTAAAATGAATTTCCTTGTATGGACAAATCATCCGTTCTCATCAACTACGCATCGCATCAATATGAAAGCTAGGTCAAAAAGCAACAAATAATTTTTAGATTTTTTGTACCCACGACTAGTTTTACAGTTCTGAACAATAAAAGAGATTTCATTGTACCTCCATACTAAATTCTAGCTGTATACTTTCAATTTCTTCAAGACTGTTCTCCACCTCGTGTGTGTGGAAGGAACATTGAAAGCTTACGATATCAAACAGGAGATGTCACTAGTGTATATGCAATATTACATTGATACAAACACGCAGCAACACCACCTGTCGCCTGATAATGGAAATATTGCAGTTATACCGTCAGGTGTAGTGACTGTTGTTAAAATGTTTTGAAAGGGCCTCAAGCGGAATTTTTGCTAGAATGCAACTGACGATCTCCTGAAGGACATTGACATTATCAAACAGATCTTGACATTATTGAACGTAGTTGAGGTTTTTTTAAATATGATATTGAACACGCATTTCAACGATTTTTTTCTTCTGGAGTATTGTTGCTATATTACAACATTCGTAGAATTATTATTACGAAATTATTTCTAAATTGTATTGCAACCACATTGGCTTTTCATAAAAAAAAATCACGGATTTCATTTTAATGCAAGCACCTGATAAGGAAATTCAAGATTGGAGTTTTCTAATGTGCTTATTATATAATACTTCTATCAATATTACTAGCGCTTATAAAATAAGTAGAAATTAGATTACAACCAAACTTGTCATAAATCACTTGTTGAAATGCATTGAAGTTTTGAATGAAACTATTGTGTTTAATAATTGGAGTTTCTTGATTACCACTTATCTTACACATAAGGTGGTAAAAGCAATATATGAAAAACTGGATGCTATTGCTAAAATTCGTAAAAGAAAAACAACTAAAGAAGTACAAAATTGTTTTAGGTCTAATCATATTCCTTGTTGATAACACATACCGAACTTGTTTTGCAAATTTCAAATTAGAAAACATTGATTAGAAAGCTCTCGACAAATTGAAGTTTCCTTAGCCAACAATGAAATCATGTCGTTCTATGTTCCAAGCTTAGAATAATTTGTGGCAACTGCTACAACTCCAGTGGCCTTGAATGCAGTATCATCCAGTTAGAAAATCTAAATCTAAATTGTAAAATCATTGCGTAAGCTGGAAAGAGCGCTTTGCACAAAAGTTATGACAAATACTGCGAGAGAAATATTTGTTTAATATAAAATTGGAATTGAGTCAACAGCTATAGCGTTGTTTATTGAGAAGAAAGAACGGCATTGGTTACGCTAAATATTTAAATATCCAGAAGATTTACTGTAAGACAATGAACACTCCTCCGAAATTGAGGATTTTTCTGCTACTAACTCTTCTAGCTGATAATTCCAGGAGGGTGAAACGCCTGTCATCCGCGGTACAATGGCACTCTACCCAACATCGTTTTTGGTACTTATGTTTTTGGTACCCAGTTTCTGGGTAGTGTACCCGAATTCAGCGCTCATTTTGGGTGATTGGTTCATACGCAGTTAGTGCTAATTATCGGCAATTAACTTCTCCTGGCAAAAACTTGCAATTAGTTGATGTACATCGAGCCTTTTGTGTTTGTATGGCTTCTTTATGTCGAAAAATAGCTCGTCGGTACTTCCGGAATTTTGTTATCATGAATTAAACGAAATTAAAACAAAAACATCGTACGCCATATTGAATGAATGGTGGGTAGGCGTATTAGCCATCTCTTCAGTCCCCTGGATAATTCCCACCAAGCATTAAGTACCTAACCCACCTTCTCAAAATAAACTAGTGGAACGTTATTGAACAACATAAAACTATAACATTTTTTTTTTTCAGATGAATTTGAAAGAAAAACTTTCAGATATAGCTAACCCAGCACTTAACGATTCAGTAAGAGAATCGGGTTTTTCAAAATAAGATAAAAGAAAAAAGTATGTGGATCATAAACAGAACGCCAAGAATTCTAAAATTGATGTCGGATTTTATGAATTTGCTAAACATTTCATCAAACGTATATTCCATTAACAACCACATGTTGTGTTGAAATTTGACTAACGGACATGAAGAATCGGATCAGAAACAAACGTGTACTCCAGAGAATCGTTACAGTCGTAAGAATCGGAGGAAGTAATTGGAAGATTACGTTATTTATAAATGCAATTGTATGAAATAATGTTAAGGGTTAATTCTGTTAAATTGGTAAACTGTCATCAAAATATTTTTAACGTAAAGGAGAGATGTAGTAGGCTGTAATATATGTAGAACGTTATAGTACACGGTATACAGAAAACAAGGTAGGCTCGTTAGAAAAATGACACTTCGAATGTGACGCATATTTTATCGCCACATGTTGGAGTACAAAAGTAAGCATGCTGCGACCATAGAGCATCGTCTCGGTCCAGCTTGTGCGAAGATAGCAGTGACGTCACATGTTTACATTCAAACTGAATGTTTACATACGTGATGAGCCTGCCTTGTTTTTTGTATGCCGTGGTTATAGTAGACTTTTGACACGAGTAAATAAATCACTTCGACTTTGGTATCGCTCCCGAAAGGATGTCCTTCATTATAGAAGCGAATCTTTACATGGCGCTGAAAAACGCTCCAGTTTAAAAAGTGGTATTGGAAAGAATCAGTTCTCGCACTTAGTTTCATAGGGGCGTAACTGTATTGATCGATTTCTCTTAATCGATTTTATATTTTGTTAATAACTCAATTGTTTCGAAAGCTACAACCGTGATTATTAATTCTGGTACAAGATACATTCATCCTTTATCACACCAAACCATTAAATCATCAACAAACTAGCGCAATTCGATACAATAATAAAAAGAAAACATCGACGAAGAGAAATCGATCTAGACAGTTACGCCCCTATGAAACTAAGCGCGAGAGTTTATTTTAACAATTTGTGTTTACAAACACAAAAAACATGCAACAAATTTCACTGTAGTGCTACTGCCACCGATGATGAGTGTTTCTTTGGAGCAATTTATTCTAAGTCATCTTTCATTAATATAAACTTTAATTAATCAACTTATTTCGACCCTCTCACAACCAGTACTTACACGCTTAAAGTCATTCACACAATTTTGTGTTTCGTTCACACAAAACGGGCCTAACCTGGAACAACACATATTATGTGTAACTGCCACGTTACTCATTTTAGTGTAATTGACGATTAACAATTTCCGATGCGTTCATTTCACACAGTGAGAGAGCGGTCGGAAAACGGACCTAACCTCAATTATATTTTTTCATGTAAATTGAAAATTATCCCAACACGTTTATACTGTTTCAGAGGAGTCCCCATTTGCTTCGATATGACCAAACTAAAGTGCGATGTTTATAGTTGCACATTTTAGTTGTATCATATCGAAACATGACGAAAATCCACAGGAAAAGTCATTTTCGTTGCGATGCGTGCCGGACACAACCGCCATCATGGCGATCAAAATGGACTTGACAGTTCGAAGCAAAGTTTCTTACACATATTAAAAGAATAAAACACATTACACAGCGACTGTGCATGTCTTACACATAATTTTCACACAGATTGCTATTCTCTCGTGTCATCGTCGTCATGTGTGAAAGTTATTCATGCGATGTGTAATTTACTTTAAGCGTGTAGAGAGAAAGAGAGAGTTCATATGAGAGGAACTTTTCTTTAAGTACAAATAGAACCACATGGTGACAGAAAATTAATGTAATGGTCCAATGCACTGAATGAATGACAATGACGTTTGAGACGGGCGCTGTTTACTAAAAATGAACACTTGCATGAACTCGATGAATGAAAAAGTATTCATTCTAAGTAAATAGCGCCCGTCTCAAACGTCAATGATGAACTTGGTGCATTGGACCATGATGGCCCCAATACGCTAAGAGATGAATGAATTCTGTCATCAAAAGAAAAAGTAGAATCATGAAAAAAATTTCACAGCGAGGTATGGAATGCAGCTTTCAAAATAATTTTCAAAATTTCAAAATAAAATTTATTTATAAATAATGTATAGCATGAGGTTAGAATTTTTATTATCCACATTATACATATATTAATTTGATTGTTAATGACAATGAAGTTTTTTTTTTAAATGATTCCGGAGATGGTACTACTTTTAATCTTAATTGAATTTCTAATCCCGCCTAATAAATCATTTTCAAAAAAATCTCTGTTTGTAATTTTTAAAATTATTTTCAATTCCATTGGCTATACCTTGCCGTGTTAAATTTCAGTGATTCAACTTTTCCTCTGATGACAGCGTTCATCCACTTCTCCTCGCGTATCACGGTCATCGGTAGTGATTGCTGCGAAAAAAAAAATCGCCACGGTGGCATTCGTAGCCATTTTGCAACAAATCTTCGTCGTTGGTGGCGGCATCACCAAGTGCAATTTTCTCGTGAGATTCACATTATCGTTTGGTCGCTATTAGTGATTAAAAAGGCGGATCACTGAAAATAAATTGGATCTTTTCAGGATCAGTATTTTATACCAAAGAGGTTACTGGTGACTGCAAACGATGTTCAGTCGTTCACTCTTCGTTAGCACACTATAGTTCCCAAATGCAGGTCCACGACGTTAGGCATAATTCTGCCTCCTTTATGTCATGGGCAGTTATTTGGGCTATTTTATGCCTAACGTCCTTATGCCTAATTGGGCAGAATGAATCTCAAAGACAACGTTCTTGCACCAGGTGGATCCCCAACAATGCCTGACGCCGACTATACAAATCCATTACATACAGTTACTTAATCCTACGTCACCCTTGCGTACAACCCGATTGGGATGCACCGTTGAGTTTTTTTGTTTTCAAATAAGTTTGATTGTGTCTTTTGATTAAAATCGGATGCAGAGAATTGTTTTTTTCTTCAAAACTAGGTATGTCCAGGTCTGTTAGGAAACAAATCAGTTGATCTATAGAACATTTTTAAAATTGTAGACCAAAAGGAAAAACAAGTGCTTTCCATTGCGATGTAGATAATTTATAAGGTCATATTTTGTAATAACTTAATTTCTTTGCCTTGAAAATACACCATCATCACTTTGCCATCGTCATTAGTTTCGATGGTTTTCTGTGGTATTGTTTTCTTTAGGTGCATGCTAAGAAATAAATTTGCAACACATAGTGTTATTTGTGCATGTGGGAAACTCAAAAGATAAGGAAAAGAGTGCAGGATTTAAAAAAATAAGCACAACGAAAGTACTATTCATTCAACTGTGCATGTAGTAGGAAAAGAGTAACTTAATGTTTTCAGGAGAAATCTAATATCTAATACACATTAAAACACTTAAAAACTAGCCAGTAGATGATAGAAAAGAAACTAACTAACATAGACAAACAGTGTAAAGTAAAAATGAGTTATATCGATATTAGCTATGAAAGAGTTTTGCCACGTAGAAGAAAAATCCGTCAAAACACAGTAGACACTAATACGGTTCAAAAAGTAAGTACTGGAAGTTGTTATTAGAGGATAGGGCGAAAGTAAAGGACAGAGAAAAAGAGATGTAGAATAAAGGGCAAAAAAGATAGTAAAAAAGTTAACTCACTGTTCCACAGAACGGCACGGGCCACTTCACCCGGGCCTCGTCTGCCCTCCTCGAGCTCTGTTTTATTTGTGTCAAATTGGTTTAAGTTTTTGTTTAATAGGTAACAGTTTATGATTTTGGGTAGATTCGAGAAAAGAAGGAAAACGATTTGCAGAAGTAAATATATAACGAAACACAAAGTACTCAAATTAAGAATACACTAGAAGTAAAAGTAGAGAGGATTGCAAAAATTTAGACAAAATAAGTGATAATAGTAAACCTGAGCCGAAACAAATGCTTAACTTCAATATATGGAAGAAAAATGCTGTTTGCAAAAGTATTCTACAATCATAAGAGTGAAATCTTCATTCGTATATTGGTTTTACTCGGCAGCATTAAAGATAATCTGAAAGGAATATAGCAGAAGGTATACATACTTTGGGGCTGAGGCGGAGGGTACGCTGGAGTAACGTTCGTCGGTTTATAGTAACCTTGCGGTGACGGGCTGTGCGTCCGTTTCGTTACATTCACCGGTGGTGTGGCCTGAAAAAGTAATCTTTCAATATGTGCAAATAATATTCTCTGCGCAGATCAAAGCCAATTTTCAAAATTTCTGAAAAACGATTAGTCGCAGGGTTCTTCATTATGCATCATAATAATAGATCAATAGTGAAAACAAACCTTGTGTATCAAATGCTGTTGATGTGGGGGCATTGCCGTAGTCGTCCGCTGTGGCAGATAGATTTGCTGTTGTGGAATATTATGCACTGCAAACATTTCCCTGCAATTAAAAAGAACTGTATATTGTACCATTGCAGATGTAAATGAAAAATTCATTCAATCTTACACTGACTCCTTCATTTGCCTTTTCCGGTTGTCATCCTCATTCAGAACTTTCTTCAACTGGAGAAACAGCTGCTGCTTTTCGTTGCGCAGTTCCTGCAGTTGTTTCTCAAGCATTTGGATCTGCTCCTTGGTTTCCCCCAAAGTCATTACATCTTGTTTTTCGCGAGCTTCTCGCTCCTTACGGAGTCGTTCCTCTTCAACTTCCGCTTCCAGCTCTAAAAAATCAAGTCAATCTTTATAGTTTTTATGCGTATTTACAAAAAATCATACACACCTTGTTTCTTGCGTTCCCGTTCCCTCATGATGTGTCGTTTGAGTGCGTTCCATAGTTGCTCCTCTTTTTCCGTCTTTGCTACAGGCTGCGCTGGAGGTTGTGGAGGCACCGTTTTGAGATACTTTTTTGCACTCATTGTTCACTTGTGGATTGATACTTATTAGCTGGCAAATCAAAAGTGAAAACTGACTGAAAATTCGATATTATTTACGGAAGCGTTTCAGTCAAGCAAACTTTTTCCAATCATTTTGCGAACGATCGCCAAACTGCAAGTTTATGACGTATAGTTGGTGCTGACCGTCTATCCCGTCACTGAAACGGTTAATTGAATAAAATGACTATGACGCACACCCAAAAAAATCTACACGTTGTTTCCACATGAAAAAGTACGTAGATTTTTTCCACCTGAAATTCACGTAACTTTTACCTGATTTTTCGATAGAATTTGCATTGTACACTGAAAACAAGAGCATAGCAGCCTATAATGCAACGTACAGAACATTGTCTCTGCCCCCAAGAAAACGCTTCGGTTGCTTCTTTGTTTGAACGTGTGTGAAGTTCGAACGAACAACCATTTGACAGTTGGTGGCTCGGTTGGAAAAAATTAAAACGGTTTGATTTTGGTTTGAGTTGTCGGGGGTGGAGTCAAGGTTCGCCGAACTGATTGCAGTGAGAAATATACACTGAAAGAAGCGGCATGGTAATATCTACCGAATCGAGGGTAAAATTAAAAACATTTTACGACTTGATTTGTGCAGACTACATCTTATATTTAAATCGACCATGACTGCGATTGATTTTACTATGGAGTCTTTTTGACACTTCTTGTCGAGTTTTACTATAATTTCAGTTGAAACTACTATGTGCAGCAGTAAACATGGTCCAATGCACCGAGTTCATCATTGACGTTTGAGCGGTGCGCTGTTTACTTAGGCTCTGTCTCATTTGGAGAATTAAACTTAAACGTGACAGTTCGAAAATTAGCAAATAACCCAATCATAAGAATGGTTGATGCTACCCAGAAATTCCAATAAGACATCGATGCAAAATGAATCGATATCTGTCAAAAGTAATCTTGCTCTGTGAGCAGGGTTATTTGATAATTATTGAAATGTCACTTTTAAGTTTAATTCTCCAAATGAGACAGACCCTTAGAATGAATACTTTTTCATTCATCGAGTTCATGCAAGTGTTCATTTTTAGTAAACAGCGCCCGTCTCAAACATCATTGTGTTCATTCGGTGCATTGGACCATTGCAGTTGATTTTACCATGCCCGTTTTCGATCCATAGTAGTATTAACAATCTATATGGTTATTCATATTATGGTAAATGAATAGGTTTTTTTTTATTGATCGCAAATTAAATTTATTGCCATTTATTAATAAAGATTCGAATTAAATATGTATAGCGGAAGTAAATGTAAGTTTGAAGTATTTTAACCTTGTAACATTTTCCCCTAAGATGCTCAATATTAATTATTTCAAAGGAAACATTTTGAAATATCCCAGAAAAAGTCTTTGGAATGCCCAAAAGATATTCTTTGGGACTTGTAAAGGGAATTTTCCGAAATTTCCGCGAGAAACCCTTCACAATATTCACTGGAGATTTTCTGGGAAGTCCCCGAATTTTCGCATAATTCTTTGGAAATTTCTTCGGCAGTTATAATGCAAATTCTTTGGAATTATCGATGGAAAATTTTCGGAATTTCTAAATAAATTTTTGAAAACTTCCACGAGAAAATTATTTGAATTTCCCACCAAAAACAGTTTGAGTTTCCACAACAAAAAATTTGCAATTTTTGTAAATGAAAATGAAAATTTATTCGATTTTTTTACGAGAAGTTCGCAAAAATTTCAACTGAAAATTCTCCAGAATTTCCACCAGAAATTATTCAGAAAATTCTTTGGAATGCTCATAAGTTCAATCAAAGTTAATTGCCTATTTCCGGGGATTAAACCACCCGACTTGGACGTTAATTTACAATGTTATGGAAACTTATATGTGAATATGTACGTTATGTGGAAGATATTGATTTGAAAAATGTATTGGAGGTAACCACTTTCCCTTCGATGGGACTGAACCCATGACCCTACATACGTAGACTGGTGCTTTAACCAATCTTACGGACCTCCGTCGGCCTTCGCAACCTAGCGGCTACTGAACGAGCTCGAGATCCCCATATTGGATGCATAGTCAAATCACTCGCAATCGAGCTCGTTCAGTAGCCGCTAGGTTGCGAAGGCCGACGGAGGTCCTTCGTAGCTTAGTTGGTTAAAGCACCAGTCTAGCGTACTGTAGGGTCATGGGTTCGAGTCCCATCGAAGGGAAAGTGGTTACCTCCAATACATTTTTCAAATCAATATCTTCCACATAACGTACACATTCACATATGAGTTTCCATAACATTGTAAATTAACGTCCAAGTCGGGTGGTTTAATCCTCGGAAATAGGCAATTAACTTTGATTGAACTGAACCTGAGTTGCGTGCTCTTGCCTACGCAATGCGGTCGGGTCTGAGCTTGACGACCGACTGGCAAATGCTTACACAACCTCACTTGATCAGTACCGTTGCTGATGAAGAATGTGTATAGCCGCCAGACATTCTAAATACTCACGCTCCTCTAATGTGGACGTGTACAATACACATGTGGAAGTATTGGCTTGAGAAATGGATTGCGAGTGATTTGACTATGCGTCCAATTTGGGAATCTCGAGCTCGTTCAGTAGTTGCTAGGGTTGCGAAGGCCGACGGAGGTCCTTCGTAGCTTAGTTGGTTAAAGCACCAGTCTAGCGTACTGTAGGGTCATGGGTTCGAGTCCCATCGAAGGGAAAGTGGTTACCTCCAATACATTTTTCAAATCAATATCTTCCACATAACGTACATATTCACATATGAGTTTCCATAACATTGTAAAATAAAATGCTCATAAGATTTATTTAAATTTCTTAAAAAAATTGCTCCAAATTTGCAAGAGAAATTAAAAAATACCGTAGGAAACTATTCTAAATTTCCACGGGAAATATTTCGGAATGTCCGTTTCGAGGTCCGTTTTAACTTAAAATTCAGTAGCGTCCCGTAACCTCACTTTTTACCTGTGCACTGACCCAAAAAATGAAAATTATGATATTTTGACAGCTCAAATAAGAAATTAAATTATCAGACTCGTTTAAACTAATCAAAATCTAGTTATTGTATGCATTTCCGCAAACCTATTCCTCAAATTTAAGCCCAGTGCACAGGTAGATTGAGGTTAGGGAAACGCCACTGTTAATATTACCTCGGGAAAAATTCCTAAGTTTCACGGAACATTACTCGGGGTTTTTAACGGGGAAACTTTTGAAATTTAGAAAAAAAAATCTTGGAATTTCAACAGATGATTATTCAGCGGGATATCGCATGGATTTTTCAAGAGAAGCATCGGAATTATCACGAATATGTAGTTCTTTGGAGTATTTTCAGGTTATCAATTAGGAAATTTTACGAAATTTCCACGCAAAACTTATTGGAATGTAGAATTGACATTCTCGTAATTTAAACTCGATTTTTTTTCCAAATTCTAAAAATTCTTCGGTTTTCACAGTTTTGAACCGGCATTGAGAATTATAGGTCAGATGCGCGACAGATTTTATCAGTGGCGCGCCAATGCAAAAGTATCACACCTCTAGGAGAAATTGAATTCAACAGTAATTAAATTAATTGGTTTTGAGATTTGATGTCAGGAGTTATGGACAGAGGCAGAGTGTATGTATTGTCGGCGTAGCACCAAGTTAGAATTCGGAAGTCGGGACTTCCGAACCGAAGTTTCTTCCAAAGTTTTATTTGTCAAACTAATTGATGCGTTGTTTAGCGCATCTTTAGGCGAATCCAGCGCACTATAGTATACTTCCGAAGTTGGGAAAGTTGCCTGTATCCGGAGAAAATTCCAACTTCGGTATAAAAAGCGGTATAAATTTATTCCGGATACACAATAATTAAGAGTGGCGACATGTGCCGCATTTGACAGGTCTCCTGCTCGTTTGGAACACGATTTTGTATGGGAATGACAGATGAATTTTTTTCCAATTCTGACAGTGTCGCCACTCTTAATTACATACACTCTGGACAGAGGATTAAATTTGATTTCGTTTCAATTTGATTTTTGTTTTGTTGGATTTTGTTCAGTTTGATTTTATTATGTTTGAAATTGGAATTTGTTTATAATGTTTACATGGAAATTAAAGAATTAAATAGCTGAATTGCTTAAAAGGTGGTTGATTTCCATATTTTTCCAATCACATATAAGGTTTTGTAAAATTTGGAAAAGTCCACGTAGACTTCAAGGGGTGGGGGGAGGGGTTTCGGAAAAGTCTACGAAAGTCTACTACACTCAGAATAATCTGCACGTAATATATATGTGTACACTAATAGATTGTGATCAGCTAACTACACACTTGTGTTTCATTCGTGTTGCGCTAATGAAATATATGTGCAGCTGCTAATGATATATATTACACTTATATGTTTTAAGTGCGTCCTGGGATAGTGGATGGTTATGTGCGCACTTATAAATCTTAAAATTAAAATTTATGGACTTTCGTCGATAAAAATGTGCGGATTATGTTCAGTGTAGGGGGGACGGGGGGTTTGAAAAAGTGGAATTTCGGTCTACGTGGTTTGTGGACAGCCCCTTATGATAAACTGCAAAATATTAATTATATTTTTATTATAAAATTCGCAACAGAATCAATCAATTGAATCCTTTCAATCTTGATTCAGGAAGTGTGAATGCACTTCAAATATTCGTATGATACATATGTATCAATAATGCGGGGCTTATTGTATACAACTATTTGGGGGAAGCAGGGACTATGTCCAAGGGCTTGACGATCCCTCCCCAGGCCATCTGCGAGTTGTGGCGCATGCCTAGGATGTGGTGGGGTTTGACAGTGGGCCCTGTTAAACCTCTATAAAAAGCTGCATGTATCCGCAAGTAGGCTCCGCCAAAGCGACCGTGTGCCGCTCAAAGCGCACAAGCCCAAGTCCTGGTGTTAGGTGGGACGCTAAACAGCCCTGACACGACGGCCCTCCGGCGAGGCAGGAGGTTTGTGCAGGCCCAATAAGCCGCCTGGAAAACCAATAATTACGAACAATATAAGAGATAATGCGACTCGATGTAATCGGCAAAGACCTAGGCGACGAATAAAGGATCACGATTGAAAGCTTGGAACGTGGAACTACAAGTCGCTAGGTTTCGCAGGTTGCGACAGGATGATCTACGATGAATTACATCCCCGCAACTTCGACGTCGTGGCGCTGCAGGAGATTTGCTGGACAGGACAGAAAGTGTGGAAAAGCGGGCATCGGGCGGCTATCTTCTACCAAAGCTGTGGCACCACCAACGAGCTGGGAACCGGCTTCATAGTGCTGGGTAAGATGCGCCGACGCGTGATTGGGTGTCAGCCAATCAACGCAAGGATGTGCAAGCTGAGGATTAAAGGCCGTTTCTTCAACTATAGCATCATCAACGAGCACTGCCCACACGAAGGGATACCCGACGACGAGAAAGAAGAGTTCTACGCACAGCTGGAGCAGACATACGATGGATGCCCACTGCGGAACGTCAAAATCGTCATCGGTGACATGAACGCGCAGGTAGGAAGGGAGGAAATGTATAGACCGGTCATCGGACCGGATAGTCTGCACACCGTATCGAATGACAACGGCCAACGATGCATAAACTTCGCAGCCTCCCGCGGAATGGTAGTCCGAAGCACCTTCTTTCTCCACAAAAATATCCACAAGGCCACATGGAGATCACCCAACCAAGAAACGGAAAACCAAATCGACCACGTTCTAATCGACGGTAAATTCTTTTCCGACATCACGAACGTCCGCACTTACCGCAGTGCGAATATTGAATCTGACCTGCGTTTGCCTGCGCTCAAAACTCTCGACGGTGAACAACACGCGTCGGACGCCGCGGCTTAACATTGGGCGGCTACAAGACGGTAGACTAGCCCAACAATACGCGCAGCAGCTGGAAGTGGCACTCCCAACGGAAGAGCAGCTAGGCGCAGCGTCTCTTGAAGATGGCTGGAGAGATATTCGATCCGCCATTGGTAGCACCGCAACCGCTGCACTTGGCACGGTGCCCCCGGATCAGAGAAACGACTGGTATGACGGCGAATGTGAGCAGTTAGTAGAAGAGAAGAATGCAGCATGGGCGAGATTGCTGCAACACCGCACGAGGGCGAACGAGGCACGATATAAATAGGATCGGAACAGACAAAACTCGATTTTCCGGAGGAAAAAGCGTCAGCAGGAAGATCGAGACCGTGAAGAGACGGAGCAACTGTACCGCGCTAATAACACACGAAGGTTCTATGAGAGGTTGAACCATTCACGTAAGGGCCACGTGCCACAGCCTGATATGTGTAAGGGCATAAACGGGAACCTTCTTACGAACGAGCGTGAGGTGATCCAAAGGTGGCGGCAGCACTACGAAGAGCACCTGAATGGCCATGTGGCAGACGAAGATGGCGGTATGGTGATGGACCTGGGGGAACGCGCGCAGGACATAATTCTACCGGCTCCGGATCTCCAGGAAATCCAGGAGGAGATTGGGCGGCTGAAGAACAACAAAGCCTCTGGGGTTGACCAACTACCAGGAGACATATTTAAACACGGTGGTGAGGCACTGGCTAGAGCGCTGCACTGGGTCATTACCAAGATTTGGGAGGAGGAAGTTTTGCCGCAGGAGTGGATGGAAGGTGTCGTGTGTCCCATCTACAAAAAGGGCGATATGCTGGATTGTAGCAACTACCGCGCAATCACATTGCTGAACGCCGCCTACAAGGCTCTCTCCCAAATTTTATACCGTCGAATAGCACCAATTGCAAAGGAGTTCGTGGGGCAGTACCAGGCGGGTTTTATGGGCGAACGCTCCACCACGGACCTGGTGTTCGCCATTCGCCAAGTACTGCAGAAATGCCGCGAATACAACGTGCCCATACATCATCTATTCATCGACTTCAAAGCCGCATATGATACAATCGATCGGGACCAGCTATGGCAGCTAATGCACGAAAACGGATTTCCGGATAAACTGACACGGTTGATCAAAGCGACGATGGATCGGGTGATGTGCGTAGTTCGAGTTTCAGGGGCATTCTCGAGTCCCTTCGAAGCCCGCAGAGGGTTACGGCAAGGTGCCCAAACAACCAGAAGTTCGGATAAGAAGGGCTATTTTGGCTTAATCAGCTCTCATTTTAAGTAATTTTTTGTATGGTGGGAGCGTAAAAGTGAACTTTAAAGTTTCGTTAAGGATGCTTGGAACTTGATGTGAACCATAGTGAACCAATTAGTTCGGTTAAGAGTAAATTTAAGTAAAATCTGAACTTCTGGTTGCTTGGGTGATGGTCTTTCGTGTCTGCTATTCAACATCGCTTTGGAAGGGGTAATACGAAGAGCAGGGCACAAGAAGGCGAGGTGCTCAGCGGGCAAGGTGGATCGATCAGGTGGAAGATGACTTGCGGACCCTCCGCAGACTGCGTGGTTGGCGACGTGTAGCCATGGACCGAGCCGAATGGAAAAGACTTTTATATCATTGACGAATATGTATTCGTCAATGTTTATATACCGCACAGGCCACTTCGGCCTTAGTCTGAATAAATAATAATAATATTGTATACAACTATACTACCGTTGTATGCATAATGTTATTGAGTTCTCCAAATAAATAAAAGTGTGCGTGACTTCGCTGTATTCCTGTCAATGTATGCTGTCTTCCTCCAAAAGTATTCGTTATATTTTTGCCGCAACGAGATTACCACCCACTTTTATTTTATATATCTTATACAGTGACGTTAGTGTGCGAGAAATTGTGCTTGGAGAACTCAATATGTTATATGCAGAGTAGAATCTATAGATGAGCGAAAGCATGGCTGAGTCGATTTTTTTGCCCGTGCAAACGCGCATATGACGTCACAGTCCTTAACGTTTCCATTGAAATCGGAGATGACAAAAGTGTATGGAAAAATGACCCCCGATAGAACATTTTAAAAATGCACTAACGTGAAAGAGGAAAACCTATACTTTCGTGTAGTGTTTTAGAGATACTGATTTTTTGAAAATAAGCCTCTTCGGACAAACACACCGTGCGTTTAACAGTTCGTTTGGAGACAGAGGATTTATCTTCGCTCATCTATATATTCCACTATCTATAATTTTACCTTTCCAAGGCATAAACTAATTCATATTTGGTCGGGGTTCAGCCAAAACGCACAAAGCGCCAATGAAAATTTACCAATTTTTCTACTCAAACTTTCGTTTAGCAGATTTAATTGATCGTAAATCGTATCGGATATCCCTCAACCCCATAACTGAGGATATCCTACTGCAAATGTACGTTTAAATTGATATGAAACTATTTCCGTTGTCCTTCACGAACAAAATATCACAAGTCAGTCGAAAAGCCGCTTGGTGCGGTTTGGCTGAACCCCGACCATTTGTAAAACGAATTAAAAAACCGAAATAAAAAATTTCTGAATTTGTCACATTTCCTATTTTATCACCCCAAAACTCACCAGGGGGTGATAAAATCGGGGTATTACTGTATTTATATTGAATTAAGTAACGAAAATAAAGAAAGTCTAAATTCTTTTGAACTTTGTCGTTTGAAAGAGGTTGAGCAACTATGATTATAGAATCTTATTTCTACTTTTATCTAACAAATTTAAATGCCTCATACATCTTACAGGAAAGCCAAAATATAAAACAACTGTTTATTTGGTATGATACACAAAATTACTCGACCAAGTTCAATACCACTTAATTTGCGGTGATAAAAATCCATTGCTTTATACATCAAGGCTGACCCAATTATTCTAAATCACCAAAGTGTCCTTAGCGGTTTGGTACCACACAACGCAATCGATTCCATGACCATTTCGCAAAGCTCCGTGGTCAAAGTGTCTTCCTTTTTGTCAGCATCGATCACTCTCCAATAACTATCGTCCTTCAATGTGTGGAACTTCTCCATAACCTTTTTCTGTAGTGTGGGCACTTCGTATCGTTCATTACCGAAACCGCCACGTTTGGCCATGGCCTCCGCCGTCAACGTGAGCAGCAAAACGAGATCCGGTTTGATAAGACCGGCTTCCGGCCCCTTGCACCAGTCCATGTTTAAACCCTTGGCCGCACTAAATGCCACCCCGGAATACGAGTAGCGATCGACAACCAACGAAACCCCACTCTGCAACAACTGTTCCATCTCGAGCTTTGCTTCCCATCGGTTGAGCGTAAAGAGCAGATGAATTCCTTCGTCGGTAAAATTGTCTTTATTGGTCAAATAGGAATTGATCAATGCTCCACACTGTGTCGTTCTATCCGGGAAGTTCATAAATTTGACTTTGTAACCCGATCGTGTGAGGGATTCCACTGGAAATGTTACAGGAAATCAGATTTCGATTTTTGCACCAAGGATGTTTCCGTTTACTTACCTATCCTTTTGCATTGTGTTGTCTTGCCGGCACGGTCACAACCTTCTAACACTATCAGGGCACCTCTTTTTTGCATTACGGACATTGTAGAGAACAAACTTCGGAAGATATTCGCTTTATAACGTGAAATTCCGTGGTTTGAACGAGTACTGATTTCGTTTTGGCGGTAAAAGAAGATTCGTTTCGCGTGTTGGTGAGCCCGGTGAGCCATATGAATGATACCAAAAAGAAGCTCCTGTTTTTTGTTTTCGATTTTTGATTGTTGCACGGGTGCCGGGTGGGTGGGTGATCAACAAAACGTCAAACCCTCACGCGGTGATCGAGCTAATTTTTGCTGAATCAACAGTTTTCCCTTTCACTCTTCCGATGACCGTCTGGAGAGTGAAAGAGATATCTTGTACCAACAGAGCTAGACAGAGCTGAGCAATTTGGATCGAAAAAAGATATTAACTTTTCATGGTACCATGAACACAAAAAGGAATAAAAAACCCAACTCAATAAGCCATTTTATGAAAGCTCAAATGACAGGAGACCAAACACTAATATTTACATTTTACAAGGAACATTTGCGAAAATGAAATGAAATGATGATGATGATGACGAAATGATGATGGTTTACATGCAAATTTACCAAAACAAAGACCGAGCCGTCCACTCAAAATAGACCAATGCAAGATCTTGACCTAACCTCACTTATTTGACAGTTCACAGAGCTTGTTTACAAGGTGTTAGAATTAAAATCGATCAGCCGGAAATAAAAATCCGTAATTTTCGCTCAAAATCATTTTGATCCGAATATTCTAGTGATATGCTTTAATTCCTACCATAAATCAATCACGAAAGACATCAATATTCTTAATCAATCGCAAAGCAGTTTTTCCGAAAGCTGCTCCAGAGACTAAGTCCCTGTAAACAAGCTCTGTGAACTGTCAACCTACGTCATCTTGCACTGGTCAATTTCGATCAGCCCCCATAAAAAATTTGACAGCTCCGAGTTTTCGGGCGCCGTCAGGCGCCCATACTCGGATTCTGCATAACTTATCGTTTTTCTGTCATTTTGTAAATCTTACACTGATGTACATTGGTGTATGTGAGAACTTTTTGTTTTTAATCGTTCGTGCAGCAATTTGAATTTCCGAATTGTTGTTTATATATAAAAATCGTAACTTAAAAAAAAACGTTGCACCGCAGTCTAGAGAATTTTTTTAACGGCGGTTTTTTTTTGTGATATTTCGTAGTGTCTAATTTCAGCAGGTATTTCGCAGGTGCCTGGTGTGTATAACCCGGTCAGAAAGCACAAAAACTTACAAATCTGCTACGGAACATGGGAAAGGTTAGTAATACAGCACCACCCTGTAAAAATACCTACGACCAAAAAACCAAAATAGTTCCGGTTAAGATGTTGGTCTCAGCAAATTCCAGCACTTGCAGTTCGAAATCCGTCTCACCCAGGGGAGGAGCAGCGAGAGATTTCATAAATAAACGGTTCCCCGCGTGTGATTAAGAAAAGAAAATAGGTAATATGAAAGTCAAATCAGTTCAGGATTGGAATCGCTTCCGTGACAAATTGTTTTAAAAAATGAAGAACGATTCAATACGGCAGATACCGAACGGCAGCAGCTGCGAGAATTAGTAAGATTTCTGCAGGAAAAATCCTTTGCTTAGCAGCAAAACGGAATTCTACGAGAAGATAATGACAGAAACTTCGAGCCAACATTGAAACGACGGATGTTTGCAACACAATCATGGATCTGCGGGGGATTATTTGGGTGTTTTGCCGAGTATGGCCACCACTAGCAACCGTGGCAGACCGATTGGAGTGTGCCTGGAAGTATCTGAACGAGCAGTCACTGTAGATCGTCGCCACCGATGGAAGCAATAAGCGTATGGAGTTCACTCGAGAACAACGCAGGAGGTCAGTGGAAATTTCATTCAATTATTGTAGATTTAAATACCCAACCTGAGTTTTATTCTTAGGACTATTTTCAAAAATTGATGTAAGCGCATAAAACTGTATAAGACACTAGGTCGAGGTCACCAACCTCGCTCGCATCCACATATGCACCTGGGTACCGGTCAGTGGAAAATTCATTCAATTGTAGATTTAAATACCCAACCTGAGTTTTATTCTTAGGACTATTTTCAAAAATTGATGTAAGCGCATAAAACTGTATAAGACACTAGGTCGAGGTCACCAACCTCGCTCGCATCCACATGTGCACCTGGGTACTGGTCAGTGGAAAATTCATTCAATTGTAGATTTAAATACCCAACCTGAGTTTTATTCTTAGGACTATTTTCAAAAATTGATGTAAGCGCATAAAACTGTGTAAGACACTAGGTCGAGGTCACCAACCTCGCTCGCATCCACATGTGCACCTGGGTACCGGTCAGTGGAAAATTCATTCAATTGTAGATTTAAATACCCAACCTGAATTTTATTCTTAGGACTATTTTCAAAAATTGATGTAAGCGCATAAAACTGTGTAAGACACTAGGTCGAGGTCACCAACCTCGCTTGCATCCACATATGCACCTGGGTACCGGTCAGTGGAAAATTCATTCAATTGTAGATTTAAATACACAACCTGAGTTTTATTCTTAGGACTATTTTCAAAAATTGATGTAAGCGCATAAAACTGTGTAAGACACTAGGTCGAGGTCACCAACCTCGCTCGCATCCACATGTGCACCTGGGTACTGGTCAGTGGAAAATTCATTCAATTGTAGATTTAAATACCCAACCTGAGTTTTATTCTTAGGACTATTTTCAAAAATTGATGTAAGCGCATAAAACTGTGTAAGACACTAGGTCGAGGTCACCAACCTCGCTCGCATCCACATATGCACCTGGGTACTGGTCAGTGGAAAATTCATTCAATTGTAGATTTAAATACCCAACCTGAGTTTTATTCTTAGGACTATTTTCAAAAATTGATGTTAGCGCATAAAACTGTGTAAGACATTAGGTCGAGGTCACCAACCTCGCCTGCATCCACATATGCACCTGGGTACCGGTCAGTGGAAAATTCATTCAATTGTAGATTTAAATACCCAACCTGAGTTTTATTCTTAGGACTATTTTCAAAAATTGATGTTAGCGCATAAAACTGTGTAAGACACTAGGTCGAGGTCACCAACCTCGCCTGCATCCACATATGCACCTGGGTACTGGTCAGTGGAAAATTCATTCAATTGTAGACTTAAATTCACACGCGTAGTCTTACGCTTAGGACTATTTTCAAAAATTGATGTAAGCGCATAAAACTGTGTAAGACACTAGGTCGAGGTCACCAACCTCGCTCGCATCCACATGTGCACCTGGGTACTGGTCAGTGGAAAATTCATTCAATTGTAGATTTAAATTAAGGTTGGCCTCGATTGTTGAGGCCACTTTCCGCGTGCGCGTTTGTTTACTTTATCATCGTAGAATTTTTTCGGAAAAGTACCGAATCTAGGTCGTATAATTTAATTACCGGTGTACAACGACACGGTTCGAGTGCGTTACAGTGTCCCGGCGTTGTTGAGTCACCATATAAAGCGATTCTTTTCGACGCGGGCATTGTTTTCTTTATCGGTCACCCGCCGCTGCCGAAGCCGCACAGTGAAGCACTTGACATTCTTTCTCCTACAAACGTGAAGTGTGTATAGCAAGTTATAAGTGCATACTAGCATTTTGTAATCCGGGCTGCCCACGATGGAGTGGGCTCCGGATCCTTTTCCTCCAATCGGGGATCCAGGAGGTGGATCAACGACGGTCTTCTTTGACAACGATTACGCCGGAGCATTACTACCAGCATACATGGACAAGGATGGAACAAAAGGGCCTATTCAAGTTCTCCGCATGCAAGCCGTTGAAGGAATACTGCCAAAGGATCCTTTCGTCATTCGCAAAACAATCGAGAAATGTGTGGGCACAAATATAGACGGTGCCTTTCCCGAAGGCAAGCAAGGTACCAGTTACGCTTTGAAGATCCGTAGTACAAACCAAGTTAAACAGCTATTGAGTCTGACAACTTTGATCGACGGTACCAACGTTAAAGTTAGTGAACACCCCACTCTAAATATCTGTCGGTGTGTAGTGAACTGTAGGGAGGTAATTGATATCACCGATGATATTCTAAAGGAAGAACTGGCAGATCAGGGTATTCGTGATATTCGGCGTATAACCAAGCGAATAGGGAACACGAGAACGAACACACCCACTCTAATACTGACGATTGCAGGTACTATTATTCCACCGCATATCGACTTCGGTTACATCCGATGTAAGACGCGTCCTTACTACCCGGCTCCAATGCAATGCTACAATTGCTGGAGCTTCGGGCATACTAGTAAGCGATGTCAGGAAACACGTCCAATCTGTGGAACTTGCTCAAAAGACCATGATATCGATAGAGACAGCCCATGCGGATTAGAAAATTACTGCAAGCGGTGCGATAGGTATAGTCACTCACTTTCCAGCCGGAAATGTCCAGTGTATTATCAAGAAAATGAGATCCAGAAAATTCGTGTCAACCGCGGCATCTCGTACCAAGCAGCTAGACGGCAATTCGAACAGGCGAACAGCCAAAACACTTTTTCGAGAATCACCACCGCAGGCAAGGACCAGCAGATCGCAGACCTTTCTTCCCAGATGAACCTTCTTCAAAGGGAGATGGAGAAGAAAAACAAGCAAATAGAAATTCTTGAATCTACTCTAGGAAGCAATTGTGAACAGTCTGGCAGAAGCACAAGGACCGCCGAACTTTTACAAAAAGTTGATGCAATGACCCTAGAAATGAAGCAAAAGGACGAGAGAATTCGTACTCTTGAAGCAACAGCTCAAAATAGTTCCTGCATGGAAATGGTCCGCAAACATGGTACAATTGAAGATTTAGTAGAAAAGTTGCTAATCTCGAGTGCCAACTTCAAATAAAAGAAAGAGAAGTCTACACTTTCCAAAGCCTTTCCAGCACCCAAGCGCTTCAGGAGCAACACAGCAAAGCCAGAACCAAACGAAAACCAAAATAAGGACAAGAAGAAACAGAAAGATAACGAATGGAAGGAAACACCCATGTATCTAAGTGACACCAGCCCAATCTCATCCCACCAATCCTCGGTGGAGAAAACCCTAAGAGAGATCATTCCGAGACAGACTCCGATGATGCATACGGCAAGCCTAAACATAAACTCTCCACCCCAAACTGCAATAGTAGCGCAAACATCTCTTCGCCAAACGGCGACGGGAGCATGTCAGAATAGCATCGAACACCGTCCAGTATTCCTTGGACTACAGCAGAGAAGATCAGGAACGTGAGAAAAAGAAATAAAAATGTATCCCAAACACCCACTTAACTGCCAGCCAGCAACAAAGGAGAAAAATACTGGACATCCCACCATTACAGATAACCAGACACGCCAGAACGACCGAGACGACGCGGTAGACAAGCCATCTTTTAGTAACGTTACAGAACCACCGATTAAAGACCTTGAGGGACTAAACTCTCCTCAATCCAACAATGAATCATTCCACGTTTACATCTCCAATGCCGCCGAATATGATCGAGTTCAATTTCTTCGTTATGGACCCGCCGCGGTCCCTGTTGCCAGTAGCTCTTCTGCTCCCGGCCCCGCATTTTCCGACAACCAGAGTCATCGCACGAATACTGGAACGTCCTACATATCGCCGCCCGTTGGCCCCGAGAAACGTTCAAGGCTCGTGCTTCAATGGAATATAAACGGCTTCCATAATAACATCAGTGATCTAGAATACCTCATCCGTGACAATCCACCTATTGTGCTAGCAATACAAGAAGTCCACCGTACCGACGTAAACAAGATGAATCGAATGTTAGGAGGACGATACACTTGGGTATACAAAACCAATACAAATGTATACCATTCGGTTGCTATCGGAGTTCTGCAATCGATCCCTTTCTCCACAATACAAGTGAACACCGACCTACCTATAATCGCCGTTAAATTAGAATACCCGTTCCCTGTGTCAATCGTCTGTGCATACCTCCCATGTGGCAAATTACCAGACTTGAAGAACCAACTTCTTGGATTTTTGAATCCTATACCAGATCCGATATTGATGCTTGGGGACATGAACGGACACCACGTTGCATGGGGTAGTCCCAGTACCAATGCACGAGGTTTCACCCTTATGGAAGTTGCGGAAACATTGGACCTAATACCACTGAACGATGGATCTATCACCTTTAGAAGTGGCCAACACGAGACAACTGTGGACGTCTCTCTGGCCAGCTCGAACATTGTTAGTCGGCTACTTTGGAATGTGGATGAAGATCCACACGGCAGCGACCATCACCCAATATCGATATCCCTTCACGAACATCCACCAGAAACATCTCGCCGCCCACGATGGCTATACGAGCAAGCGGACTGGGCCTCTTTTCAAACAAACATTGACGGGTCTCTAGCAACATCCGAACAAGATGATTTGTCGAGCTTTGTAAAAGCAGTCCATCAGGCAGCCGTCGCTTCTATCCTGAAATCCAGTCCTACTCCAGGCAGAAGAGCTCTTCACTGGTGGTCACCAAAACAAAACAAGCAACCAAGGCCAGGAGAAAAGCCCTTCGGGCCATGAAACGTCTTCCTGATAACCATCCTGAGAAAGAGGCAGCTAAAGCCCATTACAGAGCAATGCGAAACGAATGCCGACAAGTGATACGCGATGCTAAAAGCGAAAGCTGGGAGAACTTTTAGATGGAATTAACTTTAACCAATCATCATCCGAATTATGGAACAGGGTTAATGCTCTTAGCGGAAAGCGAAAAACCCGAGGCATAGCTCTATATCACGATGGCGTCCTCACTAGAGATCCCTCTGTCATTGCCCATGTACTGGGTGATTATTTCGCCACTATTTCGGCTTTCGACCAGTACAGCTGCGCATTCAAGAAACACAACGAATCATCAACCAGCACTCTTGATAAACTGTACATTCCGGAAGATACAACACATCAACCAATCAACGAGCCGTTCCGTTTGTTCGAGCTAGAATTGGCCCTTGTCAAATGTAAAGGAAAATCGGCAGGGGTCGACGAAATAGGCTATCCAATGTTAAAACGTCTTACTCCGTCCGCTAAAACAACCCTCTTGCGTGTGCTGAACAATGAATGGTCCAATAACACATTGCCACATGATTGGAATCACAGTCTTATTATCCCCATTCCAAAACATGGTTCTGCCGTAAAAACACCTGCAGATTTTCGACCAATCTCTTTGACATGCTGTATAAGCAAAGTCATGGAAAGAATGGTGAACCGCCGATTGGTCCATTTTCTGGAATCCAACGACCACCTCGACCACCGACAGCATGCCTTCCGACCAGGACATGGCACAGGCACCTATTTTTCGACCCTAGCGCAAGTGCTTCAGGATGCCAAAGTGAAGGAACAGCATGTCGAGTTAGCCACATTAGACCTAGCGAAAGCCTATAATAGGGCATGGACCCCAGGTGTAATCAATCAGCTCTCAAACTGGGGTTTATCTGGACATATTCTTCATTTCCTTCGAAATTTTCTTCGTAATAGAACTTTCCAAGTGTGTATCGGCAACTATCGTTCGAACACTTTTCCGGAAGAAACAGGCGTGCCACAAGGCTCCGTAATTGCTGTGACTATCTTTCTGATAGCAATGAACGGAGTTTTTATGAACCTCCCGAAAGAAATATATATTTTCGTGTATGCGGACGATATATTGATCGTAGTGGCTGGCTACACTGAGAAGGCTCTTCGCCGAAAACTACAAGCATCTGTAAACGCTGTTACCAAGTGGGCAGACAAAGCTGGATTTCAACTATCACCTCAAAAAAGCGCTATAATGCATATTTGCACATCTCGTCATCGACCAATTCGTTCTGTGGCGCTCGCCAACGGACAAGCAATCCCAATGAAAAACTCTGTTCGGGTATTGGGAATTCATCTGGATCGTCATTTAAGCCTCATCAAACACTTCAAGGAGATCAAGAAAAATTGTCAAACCCGGTTAAACCTTCTACGCACCCTATCAAAACGTCATCATACAAGTAACCGTACCACCCGCCTCCACGTTGCGGAAGCAATTATCAACAGTAGGCTACTCTTCGGTATAGAAATCACATGTACCTCAATTGACGCAATGGTCTCCATACTTGCTCCCGTTTACAATCAATCTATTCGCATTACTTCCGGTTTACTGCCGTCAACGCCCGCCGATGCGGCCTGTATAGAAAGTGGTAAACTGCCATTCCAACATGTTGTCGAAGAAACCGTCTGCAAAAGAACAATCAGTTTCCTAGAGAAAACTGCACCTTCCAGTGAAAGAGTCTTTCTCCTCGACGAGGCGAACCGACTCCTACAGAGACACGTCAACCAGGTGCTCCCATCAGTGGCCGGGGTCCATTGGAATGGAGCCAGGTGTTGGAACCTACCTCGCTTGAAGTTAGAAACAACTATTAAAAACAAATTTCGAGCGGGAGACAATTCACCAGCACTTACAAAATCTGTAACTGAATTACTCCGGACCAAATATCGAGACTACATACATCGATACACAGATGGTTCCAAGACTCATAATCGAGTGGGTATCGGTATTAGCGACACTAATATCAGCCGATCTTTGCGCCTTCCGGATCCGTGCTCTATTTTTTCAGCAGAGGCCGCAGCAATTCTTACCGCTTGTACAATTCCATCTCCGAAACCCATTCTCGTGCTAACTGATTCAGCTAGCGTCATTGGAGCGCTAGCCTCAGACGTGTCTTGTCATCCGTGGATACAAGCTATTCAATCACAAGCACTCCCCGACACGGTATTTATGTGGATCCCCGGGCACTGCGGGATTCACGGCAACGACGAGGCGGACCGCCTAGCAGCGGCTGGTAGGGACGAACATCTTCATACAAACGAAATTCCTGGACAGGATTTGAAACGATGGATTACTAATTCATTTAGAATGTCGTGGGCATTAACCTGGCATAACTCACGGAACCTGTTTATTCGGAAAGTTAAATTTGATACTTCACAATGGGATGATCCGAAAACAACGTGACCAAACAATTTTGTCGCGACTCAGAACCGGCCACACAAGAGTATCCCATAGCATGGTAAATGAAAGACCATTCCTCAAAACTTGTCCAGCCTGCAATGTGTTATACTCAGTGGAGCATTTTATCATCGACTGCCCCAACATCAGCAAGCTCGCACGTTACATGGCATAACTGACAATATCCGTTGTGCTCTCGGCAACGATCCAAGTAGTATCGCAAGGCTTATGGATTACCTGAAAGACATAAATCTCTACGAACACATTTAACATCGACAACGAATATGGAACATTTCGGATAACAACATCCATCCTCCCAACCACTCCAAGGCTACTCAACAGATGTATATGATACTATATAATAAGTTGACTTAAACCTATGTATACTATTACTGCCCGGGAGGGCTTGTCGCCCTCTTCTCCTATGGAGATGAACCAGTCTCCGGCTGAAAATCTCCCAAATAAAGATAATAATAATATAATAATTAAGGTTGGGACCTGAGTTTTATTCTTAGGACTATTTTCAAAAATTGATGTAAGCGCATAAAACTGTGTAAGACACTAGGTCGAGGTCACCAACCTGCCTCGCATCCACATATGCACCTGGGTACTGGTCAGTGGAAAATTCATTCAATTGTAGATTTAAATACCCAACCTGAGTTTTATTCTTAGGACTATTTTCAAAAATTGATGTAAGCGCATAAAACTGTGTAAGACACTAGGTCGAGGTCACCAACCTCGCCTGCATCCACATATGCACCTGGATACCGGTCAGTGGAAAATTCATTCAATTGTAGATTTAAATACCCAACCTGAGTTTTATTCTTAGGACTATTTTCAAAAATTGATGTAAGCGCATAAAACTGTATAAGACACTAGGTCGAGGTCACCAACCTCGCCTGCAGCCACATATGCACCTGGGTACCGGTCAGTGGAAAATTCATTCAATTGTAGATTTAAATACCCAACCTGAGTTTTATTCTTAGGACTATTTTCAAAAATTGATGTAAGCGCATAAAACTGTATAAGACATTAAGTCGAGGTCACCAACCTCGCTCGCATCCACATGTGCACCTGGGTACTGGTCAGTGGAAAATTCATTCAATTGTAGATTTAAATTAAGGTTGGGACCTGAGTTTTATTCTTAGGACTATTTTCAAAAATTGATGTAAGCGCATAAAACTGTGTAAGACACTAGGTCGAGGTCACCAACCTCGCTCGCACCCACATCTGCACCTGGGTACTGGTCAGTGGAAAATTCATTCAATTGTAGATTTAAATACCCAACCTGAGTTTTATTCTTAGGACTATTTTCAAAATTTTTTTTTTTTTTTTTCTTTATTATAGAGGTTTTTCGCCCTTGGCTGGCTCACCTCTTTTTTTCAAAAATTGGTGTAAGCGCATAAAACTGTGTAAGACACTAGGTCGAGGTCACCAACCTCGCTCGCATCCACATATGCACCTGGGTACCGGTCAGTGGAAAATTCATTCAATTGTATATTTAAATATCCAACCTGAGTTTTATTCTTAGGACTATTTTCAAAAATTGATGTAAGCGCATAAAACTGTATAAGACATTAAGTCGAGGTCACCAACCTCGCTCGCATCCACATATGCACCTGGGTACCGGTCAGTGGAAAATTCATTCAATTGTAGATTTAAATTAAGGTTGGGACCTGAGTTTTATTCTTAGGACTATTTTCAAAAATTGATGTAAGCGCATAAAACTGTATAAGACACTAGGTCGAGGTCACCAACCTCGCCTGCATCCACATATGCACCTGGGTACCGGTCAGTGGAAAATTCATTCAATTGTATATTTAAATACCCAACCTGAGTTTTATTCTTAGGACTATTTTCAAAAATTGATGTAAGCGCATAAAACTGTGTAAGACACTAGGTCGAGGTCACCAACCTCGCCTGCATCCACATATGCACCTGGGTACCGGTCAGTGGAAAATTCATTCAATTGTATATTTAAATACCCAACCTGAGTTTTATTCTTAGGACTATTTTCAAAAATTGATGTAAGCGCATAAAACTGTGTAAGACACTAGGTCGAGGTCACCAACCTCGCTCGCATCCACATGTGCACCTGGGTACTGGTCAGTGGAAAATTCATTCAATTGTAGATTTAAATACCCAACCTGAGTTTTATTCTTAGGACTATTTTCAAAAATTGATGTTAGCGCATAAAACTGTGTAAGACACTAGGTCGAGGTCACCAACCTCGCCTGCATCCACATATGCACCTGGGTACCGGTCAGTGGAAAATTCATTCAATTGTAGATTTAAATACCCAACCTGAATTTTATTCTTAGGACTATTTTCAAAAATTGATGTAAGCGCATAAAACTGTGTAAGACACTAGGTCGAGGTCACCAACCTCGCTCGCATCCACATGTGCACCTGGGTACTGGTCAGTGGAAAATTCATTCAATTGTAGATTTAAATTAAGGTTGGGACCTGAGTTTTATTCTTAGGACTATTTTCAAAATTGATGTAAGCGCATAAAACTGTGTAAGACACTAGGTCGAGGTCACCAACCTCGCTCGCATCCACATGTGCACCTGGGTACTGGTCAGTGGAAAATTCATTCAATTGTAGATTTAAATTAAGGTTGGGACCTGAGTTTTATTCTTAGGACTATTTTCAAAAATTGATGTAAGCGCATAAAACTGTGTAAGACACTAGGTCGAGGTCACCAACCTCGCTCGCATCCACATGTGCACCTGGGTACTGGTCAGTGGAAAATTCATTCAATTGTAGATTTAAATTAAGGTTGGGACCTGAGTTTTATTCTTAGGACTATTTTCAAAAATTGATGTAAGCGCATAAAACTGTGTAAGACACTAGGTCGAGGTCACCAACCTCGCTCGCATCCACATGTGCACCTGGGTACCGGTCAGTGGAAAATTCATTCAATTGTAGATTTAAATACCCAACCTCAATTTTATTCTTAGGACTATTTTCAAAATTGATGTAAGCGCATAAAACTGTGTAAGACACTAGGTCGAGGTCACCAACCTCGCTCGCATCCACATGTGCACCTGGGTACTGGTCAGTGGAAAATTCATTCAATTGTAGATTTAAATACCCAACCTGAGTTTTATTCTTAGGACTATTTTCAAAAATTGATGTTAGCGCATAAAACTGTGTAAGACATTAGGTCGAGGTCACCAACCTCGCCTGCATCCACATATGCACCTGGGTACCGGTCAGTGGAAAATTCATTCAATTGTAGATTTAAATACCCAACCTCAATTTTATTCTTAGGACTATTTTCAAAAATTGATGTAAGCGCATAAAACTGTGTAAGACACTAGGTCGAGGTCACCAACCTCGCTCGCATCCACATGTGCACCTGGGTACTGGTCAGTGGAAAATTCATTCAATTGTAGATTTAAATACCCAACCTGAGTTTTATTCTTAGGACTATTTTCAAAAATTGATGTAAGCGCATAAAACTGTGTAAGACACTAGGTCGAGGTCACCAACCTCGCTCGCATCCACATGTGCACCTGGGTACTGGTCAGTGGAAAATTCATTCAATTGTAGATTTAAATACCCAACCTGAGTTTTATTCTTAGGACTATTTTCAAAAATTGATGTAAGCGCATAAAACTGTGTAAGACACTAGGTCGAGGTCACCAACCTCGCTCGCATCCACATGTGCACCTGGGTACTGGTCAGTGGAAAATTCATTCAATTGTAGATTTAAATTAAGGTTGGGACCTGAGTTTTATTCTTAGGACTATTTTCAAAAATTGATGTAAGCGCATAAAACTGTGTAAGACACTAGGTCGAGGTCACCAACCTCGCTCGCATCCACATGTGCACCTGGGTACTGGTCAGTGGAAAATTCATTCAATTGTAGATTTAAATTAAGGTTGGGACCTGAGTTTTATTCTTAGGACTATTTTCAAAAATTGATGTAAGCGCATAAAACTGTGTAAGACACTCAGGTCGAGGTCACCAACCTCGCTCGCATCCACATGTGCACCTGGGTACCGGTCAGTGGAAAATTCATTCAATTGTAGATTTAAATACCCAACCTCAATTTTATTCTTAGGACTATTTTCAAAATTGATGTAAGCGCATAAAACTGTGTAAGACACTAGGTCGAGGTCACCAACCTCGCTCGCATCCACATGTGCACCTGGGTACTGGTCAGTGGAAAATTCATTCAATTGTAGATTTAAATACCCAACCTGAGTTTTATTCTTAGGACTATTTTCAAAAATTGATGTAAGCGCATAAAACTGTGTAAGACACTAGGTCGAGGTCACCAACCTCGCTCGCATCCACATGTGCACCTGGGTACTGGTCAGTGGAAAATTCATTCAATTGTAGATTTAAATACCCAACCTGAGTTTTATTCTTAGGACTATTTTCAAAAATTGATGTTAGCGCATAAAACTGTGTAAGACATTAGGTCGAGGTCACCAACCTCGCCTGCATCCACATATGCACCTGGGTACCGGTCAGTGGAAAATTCATTCAATTGTAGATTTAAATACCCAACCTGAGTTTTATTCTTAGGACTATTTTCAAAAATTGATGTTAGCGCATAAAACTGTGTAAGACACTAGGTCGAGGTCACCAACCTCGCTCGCATCCACATATGCACCTGGGTACTGGTCAGTGGAAAATTCATTCAATTGTAGATTTAAATACCCAACCTGAGTTTTATTCTTAGGACTATTTTCAAAAATTGATGTTAGCGCATAAAACTGTGTAAGACATTAGGTCGAGGTCACCAACCTCGCCTGCATCCACATATGCACCTGGGTACTGGTCAGTGGAAAATTCATTCAATTGTAGATTTAAATACCCAACCTGAATTTTATTCTTAGGACTATTTTCAAAAATTGATGTAAGCGCATAAAACTGTGTAAGACACTAGGTCGAGGTCACCAACCTCGCTCGCATCCACATGTGCACTTGGGTACTGGTCAGTGGAAAATTCATTCAATTGTAGATTTAAATTAAGGTTGGGACCTGAGTTTTATTCTTAGGACTATTTTCAAAAATTGATGTAAGCGCATAAAACTGTGTAAGACACTAGGTCGAGGTCACCAACCTCGCTCGCATCCACATGTGCACCTGGGTACTGGTCAGTGGAAAATTCATTCAATTGTAGATTTAAATTAAGGTTGGGACCTGAGTTTTATTCTTAGGACTATTTTCAAAAATTGATGTAAGCGCATAAAACTGTGTAAGACACTAGGTCGAGGTCACCAACCTCGCTCGCATCCACATGTGCACCTGGGTACTGGTCAGTGGAAAATTCATTCAATTGTAGATTTAAATTAAGGTTGGGACCTGAGTTTTATTCTTAGGACTATTTTCAAAAATTGATGTAAGCGCATAAAACTGTGTAAGACACTAGGTCGAGGTCACCAACCTCGCTCGCATCCACATGTGCACCTGGGTACTGGTCAGTGGAAAATTCATTCAATTGTAGATTTATATTAAGGTTGGGACCTGAGTTTTATTCTTAGGACTATTTTCAAAAATTGATGTAAGCGCATAAAACTGTGTAAGACACTAGGTCGAGGTCACCAACCTCGCCTGCATCCACATATGCACCTGGGTACCGGTCAGTGGAAAATTCATTCAATTGTAGATTTAAATACCCAACCTGAATTTTATTCTTAGGACTATTTTCAAAAATTGATGTAAGCGCATAAAACTGTGTAAGACACTAGGTCGAGGTCACCAACCTCGCTCGCATCCACATGTGCATCTGGGTACTGGTCAGTGGAAAATTCATTCAATTGTAGATTTATATTAAGGTTGGGACCTGAGTTTTATTCTTAGGACTATTTTCAAAAATTGATGTAAGCGCATAAAACTGTGTAAGACACTAGGTCGAGGTCACCAACCTCGCTCGCATCCACATGTGCACCTGGGTACTGGTCAGTGGAAAATTCATTCAATTGTAGATTTAAATACCCAACCTGAGTTTTATTCTTAGGACTATTTTCAAAAATTGATGTAAGCGCATAAAACTGTGTAAGACACTAGGTCGAGGTCACCAACCTCGCCTGCATCCACATATGCACCTGGGTACCGGTCAGTGGAAAATTCATTCAATTGTAGATTTAAATACCCAACCTGAGTTTTATTCTTAGGACTATTTTCAAAATTGATGTAAGCGCATAAAACTGTGTAAGACACTAGGTCGAGGTCACCAACCTCGCTCGCATCCACATGTGCATCTGGGTACTGGTCAGTGGAAAATTCATTCAATTGTAGATTTATATTAAGGTTGGGACCTGAGTTTTATTCTTAGGACTATTTTCAAAAATTGATGTAAGCGCATAAAACTGTGTAAGACACTAGGTCGAGGTCACCAACCTCGCTCGCATCCACATGTGCACCTGGGTACTGGTCAGTGGAAAATTCATTCAATTGTAGATTTAAATACCCAACCTGAGTTTTATTCTTAGGACTATTTTCAAAAATTCATGTAAGCGCATAAAACTGTGTAAGACACTAGGTCGAGGTCACCAACCTCGCCTGCATCCACATATGCACCTGGGTACCGGTCAGTGGAAAATTCATTCAATTGTAGATTTAAATACCCAACCTGAGTTTTATTCTTAGGACTATTTTCAAAATTCATGTAAGCGCATAAAACTGTGTAAGACACTAGGTCGAGGTCACCAACCTCGCTCGCATCCACATGTGCACCTGGGTACTGGTCAGTGGAAAATTCATTCAATTGTAGATTTAAATTAAGGTTGGGACCTGAGTTTTATTCTTAGGACTATTTTCAAAAATTGATGTAAGCGCATAAAACTGTGTAAGACACTAGGTCGAGGTCACCAACCTCGCTCGCATCCACATGTGCACCTGGGTACCGGTCAGTGGAAAATTCATTCAATTGTAGATTTAAATACCCAACCTCAATTTTATTCTTAGGACTATTTTCAAAAATTGATGTAAGCGCATAAAACTGTGTAAGACACTAGGTCGAGGTCACCAACCTCGCTCGCATCCACATGTGCACCTGGGTACTGGTCAGTGGAAAATTCATTCAATTGTAGATTTATATTAAGGTTGGGACCTGAGTTTTATTCTTAGGACTATTTTCAAAAATTGATGTAAGCGCATAAAACTGTGTAAGACATTAGGTCGAGGTCACCAACCTCGCCTGCATCCACATATGCACCTGGGTACCGGTCAGTGGAAAATTCATTCAATTGTAGATTTAAATACCCAACCTGAGTTTTATTCTTAGGACTATTTTCAAAAATTGATGTTAGCGCATAAAACTGTGTAAGACACTAGGTCGAGGTCACCAACCTCGCCTGCATCCACATATGCACCTGGGTACTGGTCAGTGGAAAATTCATTCAATTGTAGATTTAAATACCCAACCTGAGTTTTATTCTTAGGACTATTTTCAAAAATTGATGTTAGCGCATAAAACTGTGTAAGACACTAGGTCGAGGTCACCAACCTCGCTCGCATCCACATATGCACCTGGGTACTGGTCAGTGGAAAATTCATTCAATTGTAGATTTAAATACCCAACCTGAGTTTTATTCTTAGGACTATTTTCAAAATTGATGTAAGCGCATAAAACTGTGTAAGACACTAGGTCGAGGTCACCAACCTCGATAGCATCCACATGTGCACCTGGGTACTGGTCAGTGGAAAATTCACTCAATTGTAGATTTATATTAAGGTTGGAACCTGAGTTTTATTCTTAGGACTATTTTCAAAAAATGATGTTAGCGCATAAAACTGTGTAGGACATTAGGTCGAGGTCACCAACCTCGCCTGCATCCACATATGCACCTGGGTACCGGTCAGTGGAAAATTCATTCAATTGTAGATTTAAATACCCAACCTGAGTTTTATTCTTAGGACTATTTTCAAAAATTGATGTTAGCGCATAAAACTGTGTAAGACACTAGGTCGAGGTCACCAACCTCGCTCGCATCCACATATGCACCTGGGTACTGGTCAGTGGAAAATTCATTCAATTGTAGATTTAAATACCCAACCTGAGTTTTATTCTTAGGACTATTTTCAAAAATTGATGTTAGCGCATAAAACTGTGTAAGACATTAGGTCGAGGTCACCAACCTCGCCTGCATCCACATATGCACCTGGGTACCGGTCAGTGGAAAATTCATTCAATTGTAGATTTAAATACCCAACCTGAGTTTTATTCTTAGGACTATTTTCAAAAATTGATGTTAGCGCATAAAACTGTGTAAGACATTAGGTCGAGGTCACCAACCTCGCTCGCATCCACATATGCACCTGGGTACTGGTCAGTGGAAAATTCATTCAATTGTAGATTTATATTAAGGTTGGGACCTGAGTTTTATTCTTAGGACTATTTTCAAAAATTGATGTAAGCGCATAAAACTGTGTAAGACACTAGGTCGAGGTCACCAACCTCGCTCGCATCCACATGTGCATCTGGGTACTGGTCAGTGGAAAATTCATTCAATTGTAGATTTAAATACCCAACCTGAGTTTTATTCTTAGGACTATTTTCAAAAATTGATGTAAGCGCATAAAACTGTGTAAGACACTAGGTCGAGGTCACCAACCTCGCCTGCATCCACATATGCACCTGGATACCGGTCAGTGGAAAATTCATTCAATTGTAGATTTAAATACCCAACCTGAGTTTTATTCTTAGGACTATTTTCAAAAATTGATGTAAGCGCATAAAACTGTGTAAGACACTAGGTCGAGGTCACCAACCTCGCTCGCATCCACATGTGCACCTGGGTACTGGTCAGTGGAAAATTCATTCAATTGTAGATTTAAATACCCAACCTGAGTTTTATTCTTAGGACTATTTTCAAAAATTGATGTAAGCGCATAAAACTGTGTAAGACACTAGGTCGAGGTCACCAACCTCGCTCGCATCCACATGTGCACCTGGGTACTGGTCAGTGGAAAATTCATTCAATTGTAGATTTAAATACCCAACCTGAGTTTTATTCTTAGGACTATTTTCAAAAATTGATGTAAGCGCATAAAACTGTGTAAGACACTAGGTCGAGGTCACCAACCTCGCCTGCATCCACATATGCACCTGGATACCGGTCAGTGGAAAATTCATTCAATTGTAGATTTAAATACCCAACCTGAGTTTTATTCTTAGGACTATTTTCAAAAATTGATGTAAGCGCATAAAACTGTGTAAGACACTAGGTCGAGGTCACCAACCTCGCTCGCATCCACATATGCACCTGGGTACCGGTCAGTGGACCTTCCCCAGTCTTTCCATGAGTGAGCCAAACCAGATCGATGTGTCCCTGGCCCGGAACATCGGTCGCATTTTCGGAATGAACGACGAGAAAAAAATCTGAAAAAAGTCCCCCGCATTTTGTAAATATTTTGTTGCGGACGGCGTTTCCCGTTCTTTTATAATCCAAAACATCCGGATTGCATTCGAAAAATGTGCGGAGACCTTCCCCAGTCTTTCCATGAGTGAACCCAACCAGATCGATTTGTCCCTGGAAGGAAACATCGGTCGCATTTTGGGAATGAACGACGAGAAAAAAATCTGAAAAAAGTCCCAGACATTTTGTAAACATTTGGTTCCGGACGGCGTTTCCCATTCTTTTTATAATCCAAAACATCCGGATTGCATTCGGAAAATGTGCGGGAGACCTTCCCCTGTCTTTCCATGAGTGAACCAATCCAGGTCGGTTTGTCCCTGGCCCGGAACATCGGTCGCATTTTCGGAATGAACGACGAGAAAAAATCTGAAAAAAGTCCCCTGCATTTTGTAAATATTTTGTTGCGGACGGCGTTTCCCGTTCTTAGTATAATACAAAGCCGCGTGAGGGCAGTGGGAAGATGTGCGGGGGCCCTTCCCCAGTGTTTCCATGAGTGAACCCATCCAGCCAGATCGATTTGTCCCTGGCCCGGAACATCGGTCGCATTTTCGGAATGAACGACGAGAAAAAAATCTGGAAAAAGTACCCCGCATTTTGTAAATATTTTGTTGCGGACGGCGTTTCCCGTTCTTTTTATAATCCAAAACATCCGGATTGCATTCGAAAAATGTGCGGGAGACCTTCCCCAGTGTTTCCATGAGTGAACCCATCCAGATCGATTTGTCCCTGGCCCGGAACATCGGTCGCATTTTCGGAATGAACGACGAGAAAAAAATCTGAAAAAAGTCCCCCGTATTTTGTAAACATTTTGTTCCGGACGGCGTTTCCCGTTCTTTTTATAATCCAAAACATCCGGATTGCATTCGAAAAATATGTGGGAGACCTTCCCCAGTGTTTCCATGAGTGAACCCATCCAGATCGATTTGTCCCTGGCCCGGAACATCGGTCGCATTTTCGGAATGAACGACGAGAAAAAAAAACTGAAAAAAGTCCCCCGCATTTTGTAAACATTTTGTTCCGGACGGCGTTTCCCGTTCTTTTTATAATCCAAAACATCCGGATTGCATTCGAAAAATGTGCGGGAGACCTTCCCCAGTGTTTCCATGAGTGAACCCATCCAGATTGATTTGTCCCTGGCCCGGAACATCGGTCGCATTTTCGGAATGAACGACGAGAAAAAATCTGAAAAAAGTCCCCGTATTTTGTAAACATTTTGTTCCGGACGGCGTTTCCCGTTCTTTTTATAATCCAAAACATCCGGATTGCATTCGAAAAATGTGCGGGAGACCTTCCCCAGTGTTTCCATGAGTGAACCCATCCAGATCGATTTGTCCCTGGCCCGGAACATCGGTCGCATTTTCGGAATGAACGACGAGAAAAAAAAAACTGAAAAAGTCCCCGCATTTTGTAAACATTTTGTTCCGGACGGCGTTTCTCGTTTTTTATAATCCAAACCATCCGGATTGCATTCGGAAAATGTGCGGGAGACCTTCCCCAGTCTTTCCATGAGTGAACCCAACCAGATCGATTTGTCCCTGGAAGGAAGCATCGGTCGCATTTTGGGAATGAACGACGAGAAAAAAATCTGAAAAAAGTCCCCCGCATTTTGTAAACATTTTGTTCCGGACGGCGTTTCCCGTTCTTTTTATAATCCAAAACATCCGGATTGCATTCGAAAAATGTGCCGGAGACCTTCCCCAGACTTCCCATAAGAGAACCAATCCAAGTCGGTTTGTCCCCGACCCAGAACATCGGTCGCATTTTCGGAATGAACGACGAGAAAAAAACCTGAAAAAAGTCCCCTGCATTTTGTAAATATTTTGTTGCGGACGGCGTTTCCCGTTATTTTTATAATCCAAAACATCCGGCTTGCATTCGGAAAATGTGCGGGAGACCTTCCCCAGTGTTTCCATGAGTGAACCCATCCAGCCAGATCGATGTGTCCCTGGCCCGGAACTTCGGTCGCCGTTTCGGACTGAGCTACGAGCAATATATCTGAAAAACGTCTCCCGCTCTTTGTAAATATTTTGTTGCGGACGGCGTTTCCCGTTCTTTTTATAATCCAAAACATACGGATTGCATTCGAAAAATGTGCGGAGGACCTTCCCCAGTCTTTCCATGAGTGAACCCATCCAGGTCGATTTGTCCCTGGCCCGGAACATCGGTCGCATTTTCGGAATGAACGAGAAAAAAATCTGAAAAAAGTCCCCCGTATTTTGTAAACATTTTGTTCCGGACGGCGTTTCCCGTTCTTTTTATAATCCAAAACATCCGGATTGCATTCGAAAAATGTGCGGGAGACCTTCCCCAGTGTTTCCATGAGTGAACCCATCCAGATCGATTTGTCCCTGGCCCGGAACATCGGTCGCATTTTCGGAATGAACGACGAGAAAAAAACACTGAAAAAAGTCCCCGCATTTTGTAAACATTTTGTTCCGGACGGCGTTTCCCGTTCTTTTATAATCCAAAACATCCGGATTGCATTCGAAAAATGTTCGGAGACCTTCCCAGTGTTTCCATGAGTGAACCCATCCAGATTGATTTGTCCCTGGCCCGGAACATCGGTCGCATTTTCGGAATGAACGACGAGAAAAAAAAAAAAAAAAAAAAACCCCGCGTACAGCAAACATTTGGGTACGGACGGCGTTTCCCGTTCTTTTTATAATACAAAACATCCGGATTGCATTCGGAAAATGTGCGGGAGACCTTCCCCAGTCTTTCCATGAGTGAACCCATCCAGGTCGATTTGTCCCTGGCCCGGAACATCGGTCGCATTTTCCGAATGAACGACGAGAAAAAAATCTGAAAAAAGTCCCCCGTATTTTGTAAACATTTTGTTGAGGACGGCGTTTCCCGTTCTTTTTATAATCCAAAACATCCGGATTGCATTCGGAAAATGTGCGGGAGACCTTCCCCAGTGTTTCCATGAGTGAACCCATCTAGATCGATTTGTCCCTGGCCCGGAACATCGGTCGCATTTTCGGAATGAACGACGAGAAAAAAAAACTGAAAAAAGTCCCCCGCATTTTGTAAACATTTTGTTCCGAACGGCGTTTCCCGTTCTTTTTATAATCCAAAACATCCGAATTGCATTCGAAAATGTGCGGAGACCTTCCCCAGTGTTTCCATGAGTGAACCCATCCAGATCGATTTGTCCCTGGCCCGGAACATCGGTCGCATTTTCGGAATGAACGACGAGAAAAAAACACTGAAAAAGTCCCCGCATTTTGTAAACATTTGGTTCCGGACGGCGTTTACCGTTCTTTTTATAATCCAAAACATCCGGATTGCATTCGAAAAATGTGCGGGAGACCTTCCCCAGTGTTTCCATGAGTGAACCCATCCGTCGGATAGTCCCGACGGCGGATCTAACCTACTCCGACGAGAAGTTCCCTGAAAGCGGGAGCTCCTCCGAAACCGGCCGTTCCACCACATTCTGCGGCTACGCGTGGTAGCTGGCGCTGGCATTCCCATTCTTTGTCGACATATATATTCACCACTTCCGCGGCGGAGTACTCATGGTCCGCTATCTGTAAAGGCTGCCTGCTACTGCTCTATGCGCCAACTTCGTTGTAGGATGTCGGCTATCCTGGACGTCGCTCTTGCGACCGCTGTCCACTGTTCTGGGTTCTGGCACATTTTTCTGACGTTGTTATCGGTGGTAGTGTCCGTTCCGTAAGTTCTAACATCGCACTCCTCTCCGTTTCGAACCTGGGACATTTTTTTTTTGTTTCTTTATTAAGGAGACTTTTAGCCCGAGGCTGGCTCGTCTCCGATAAACCGGGGACATGTGAACAGGATGTGTTCAGCCGTTTCTGTCACGTCTGGGCATTGCGAACAGGCAGGAGAAGCCCGCAGTGTCCACAGTGTCTACACAGTGTCCGAACCTGTGTGAGTACCACTTGAAGCATCCGTGACCTGTTAAGAACTGGGTCAAGCCAAAGTTTAGCTCTCTATGAGGTCTGCTAATCCTTGAATACACACTTGCGATGAACCGCAAACGCGATGGGCTTTCGGCCTTCGAGGTGGCGACGGAACAGCTGGATGCCATCATCGACTTTGCGTCATCGAAGCATAATATCAGCAAGGACCTCAAGAGGAGCTTGCAGAAACTTCGAAAGTCGATGCTGGACGCCAAGCTGGAGAGGGCGGTCGGGACGGCCAAGTGTAAACCCGTGAAATCGGTGGAGTCGAGGTCTACCCAGACTGAGACCCAAGGATTTGCGGACTCAGGCAAGGTCGAATCGACCGAAGGCGTGCCAGCTAAGACGGTGGTGCCAAAGTCTACCCAGACTGAGGCTCAAGTATTTGCGGGTACGTCGGGGTGACTACTCCAACGGAGCAGACACAAAACGCGGGAGACAGTCTTTGGGGATGATCTCCTGGAGTCCGCTCCAAAACTCGGAGGGTTACTACCCCAAACAAGGGTAGTGGGGCTGGGAAGCTGAACCCCGGTCAGGTACCTCCAAAACCGGGGGAGGAAGGACCTGGAAAGATCCGTCCACTCAGGCAAGACGGTGGTAAGGGGTTACGGCAGGCTGAAAGTTCTCAGCCGCACCAGACCAGGGAAATAGAGGGAGATGACGCCTCCTGGACCCTGGTCAAGAACAAGAGGAAACCGAAGACGTCAAGGGCCGAAAAGAAGGCCCAGGCGAATGAGGGTAGCAAGAAGTCTAGGGTAGGCGCCAATCGCTCCAGGGGCGATGCCCTAGTCATCACGGCGGACGAGGCTAAGTACTCGGATGTTTTGAAGGCGATGAGGAGTGACGTCAAGCTCGGTGAACTCGGCTCCGACGTACGTCGAATAAGACGTACCCGGTTGGGCGAGATGATACTCGAGCTGAAGCGGGACGTCTCGCAAAAGGGCGCCGCCTACAAGAAGTTGTAGGCGAGTAAGTCCTAGGCGAGACGGTCAAGGTGAGGGCACTCACGACGGAGGTGAATCTAAGGGTTAAATACCTGGACGAGATCACCGAAGCCGAAGAGCTCGTCACGGCACAGTGTGAAGTGGAGACGCCCACCGCAGCCGTTCGGCTACGGAAAGGTCCGGCAGGGATGCAGGTAGCATTGGTTCGGCTATCTGCAGCGGACGCCTCCACGGTAGTCAAGTTAGGGAGCGTCAAGGTGGGATGGTCGGTATGCCCTGTGCGCATATACGAGCAACCCGAAGTTTGCTTCAAGTGCCTGGAACCGGGGCACAAGCAATGGGACTGCAAAGGCCCTGACAGAAGCAATCTCTGCCGACGCTGCGGATTGGAGGGACATAAGGCACAATGCTGCACGAACCCTCCCAATTGTTTGATTTGTTCCAGCAAAGCTGTGAACAGCAAGCACCCCAGCGTTTAAGCGTGCTGCCAAATCAAAGTGCAGGTAACGCAGCTGGCTTGCTCGGCCTCGCCCGAGTGTTTGGTGTGCGCAGGTTTAGAGGAAACGGCGGAACACGTGTTGTTCGTGTGCTCACGTTTTCGCGCAATGCGTGACCACATGCTTGCCACTTGTGGTCTGGACACTACCCCGGACAACCTAGTTCGGAGGATGTGTAAAGATGAAGTTGGCTGGAACGCCGTTTTATCGGCTATCGCCCAAATCGTCTCGGAGCTACACAGAAGGTGGCGCGTGGACTCAAGGATGGCTAGTTCAGGCGCAAATAAGAGGTGGTGCAAGGGATCGGAGTCGGCTTCATGGGTCATACCGTGCTCTGTGGTCGAACTCGATCCTTTTATCGAACAAGTGGCCGCGCGAAGAACAACATGGTATCGTCGCTTTCGCGGCGTCGGGCAACCGGGCGGGTTCCGAGCCCGAGGACGGAAAGGGGTCCTCGTCAAGGCTGGGGCAGGCGTAGGCCTCGCGTCGGCAAGTCCCTCTGTGTGCTGGCGAATAGGCCCTATCGCAGAAAGGTCAATTTGGGGTGCACGCGGCATCATCATTCTTGATACCAGTCGTGCAGAGGAAAGCAGGCGCGAAGTCGACCCTACCCACCTTCCGAGGACATAGGGCGTGGTAAGGCCACCTGGAAGCCGTCAACGCGCTGGCACGATACCATGGTGTTCTTCTAAAAAAGCGAGTTACGATGTTCGGTGCTGCAAGGACACGCAGCTAACCTCGAGGGTGTGTTGTGCACTGGCCCCCCTTTGAAGCATTACTTTCTGGTTGTACCGAAGGGACTATGGGCTTGGCGGCAATGGAAACGGTTTAGCGGGTCGGGGATGTAGTCCTGCCTCCCTCGGTGATCCCTAACCCCGCACTTCCTGGTCAACCCAGGATGTCTGTTGAGCAGATTCCCCCTCCATTGTTTAGGAAGAAAAAACACTTGGGAGTAGGCGATGGGTCCACCTTCCCTTAGCCGAGTTGTCCCTCCCTCTGCCATTTGGTTACCGTTGATATTCCTTCGAGCGTAATCGGTACCCCTGAGAGCGTAGCATTCCTCGTCTTCCTTCACCACCAGTTTGATAGGCATACATATTCCGCCTCGCGAGATATGGTGCGATACGCGCTGATGACTTTCAGGCACATTAGCATATGAGTACACTCCAGCTTTCGAGCGTTACAGTTTACGCTCAACGCCGATCCCCAGGCTGGACCTCCGTATCGTAGTATTGAAACCGCCACGTTTGCTAGCAGCCTGCGCTTGCTAGAACACACCCTAGAGCTGTTCGCCATCATCCTCGATAGTGCCGCTATCGCCGTCGACGCGCGCTTGCAGGCGTAATCGACGTGACTTTTAAAGCTCAACTTATCGTCGAGCATTACCCCCAATTGTTTCAAAGATCTTTTGGAGGTGATGTCGCAGCCGCCGACTGTAATTGTCGCCTCTTGTACCGATTTCCGCTTGTTAACAACTATCATCTTCGTTTTATATTGCGCCAGCTGAAGCTTCATGCTGCGCAACCATTCCTCCACTAGACTGATCGAATAGGATGCAGTCAGAGCCGTAGCGTAGACTCCCAACGCCCTTGGCGAGTCTTTTATTAGGCGCCCCTTACTTTGTTGCATGTTCAAAACAAAGATTTTTTTTTCTGCGATGCATCTTTAATCTGCATAGTGCATTATTCCAATAGTAAGGTTTAGTAAAAGGCCAGAACGTTTTTAGAAATCTATTTTTACGAAATTTTTACGAAATCTATAATTTTACGATTTCAACGATGCTAATAAAAAGACTAGATCCATTATTGCGTGGATCCACGTCAAAATAAAAATCGTTTATATTTATTGTCGTGAATTAACGCACTTGCAGTGGATCAAACTAGGGCAATAAAATCCAACTACCGGTCGGTGACTGGGACCCAGGACCCAGTCGCATCGCATCAGAAAGAACTATACTTTGGAGTGGATTAAGGGACCTTCGGAATCTAACCTTAACCTTCGGAAACTATAGAGTGGCTTGGTCGATGGTTTGAAAAAACTACTTACCTTTCAATAAAATTCAGCTTTGGAGTGAATCGGTAAAAGGTATTAATAGCGATTGGACTAAGTCGTGTCAAGAAAAAACCAACTCTGGACCTATTCGGATCAAGATATATAAATTTCTGGAATGGGTGCATCGGTTTGGTGGCACTGGTTAATTTTGTTTGGACTAATAAATTTCAACTTTGAATTTGGTCATTACTGAAATTCCTAGATTCCGATTCCCGTATATTTCTTGCTGTAAGATGAGTGCCGTCATTTCAAATACTCATCCTTGTTTAAAGTTTTACTAGTTTATATAGACCCACGATAAAAACTCAGATTCAAATAATCACTGATCATCGAAGATTCAATGACTTTGTTTGTTTTTCTACTATTGAACTCATACAAATTTCTGTTCTAATGGAATCGGAAATGTCACTAGATCAAATGCGATCGCAATGGTCCGTTATCGAACCTAAATAGTTTGTCTGCATCAAATGGGAGAATGTATCCCAAATTCACACAAACTCCTTATCTCTACTTCCGTATATCTATCATTGGAAAACGGTTTAAATTTCTCAATCGCGAACCAAAAATATATAGGCATATGAATTTGATTTACGCGATTTTTACAATCTACTCTGTGTTTCTCCTTTAGCGTATTGAAGTCCTTATCTTGAGCTCCTTCCTCAGAAGCTTACTCCATGTATCTTTCCAATAGCCTTTTCTGTCTTTGTATTTAACTTTCTTTTCTATTAGATAAATGATGAATAAGACAGTGAAGGCGATGATACAAATCTCTCAATTCCTGAAATTATTCAAACGGTTGATTACGGATGTAGTCTCTCATGGAAATCGTTTGATAAAAGCCCCCCTCAAAGGCCTGGCGCCCTTGGCGAGGTCAACCTGGCCAACCTCACGCTACGGCACTGGATGCAGTCAATTCGACCTCCGAACACGGTCATGGTTACGTCATCGGCGTATCCCACTAACTTGACTCCTGGTGGGAGCTTCGACCTCAGCACGCTATCATACACCATGTTCCACAGCAATGGACCTGTCGTGATAGGGGCGCTAGCCAAGCCTTCGTCTGTCTCGTAGATCAGTACTCGATTCTTAAAGTAGCTTCCCATAATCTTGTATAGCGCTACCGGTACTCCCAGCCGAAGCAACGAGTTCGCGATCTTCATCCAGCACGCACTGTTGAATGCATTTCGCACATCAAGTGTTATTACTGCGCAGTAACGTATACCACGCCGCTTGCATTCGATGGCGACCTTTGCGGTGTCAGCCACCGATTTAATGGCACCCAGAGTAGACCTTCCTCTCCTCCTACCTCCTCGACGTACGGCGACAGCCTGTTCAGGATCAACTTCTCCAGTAGCTTCCCTACCGTGTCTATTAGACAGATTGGTCTGTACGCTGAGGGGTCTCCTGGTGGCTTGCCGGGTTTCGGTAACAGGACCAAACGCTGTCTCTTCCATATGTCCGGGAATGTCCGCTCGTCCAGACACTTCTGCATGGCTAACCTGAACATGTCCGGATTAGTCATTACGGCTGCCTTCAACACCATGTTCGGGATCCCGTCCGGACCAGGTGCTTTACTCGGATCGAGGCACTTTGCCACCGCCATTAGCTCCTCTACCGTCACACTCGCCACTGCTTCGTCATTTGCTCCTACTCTCGCTGCTGGCGGCCAATGGGTTGGGCCGTGGTACGGGAATAGTGCTTCGATTATCGTCTTCAGCCTCGTTGGACATCGTTCGGGAGGTGACAGTGCTCCTCTTGTTTTGGTCATCACCACCCTATAGGCGTCTCCCCATGGTTTCGAGTTGGCGCTCTGGCATAATCTTTGATGGCCTTGTTTGGAGCTTTCTTTGATGGCCTTGTTTAGAGCCAGTCTCGCTGCTTTGAATTGCTCGATGCGTTCCTCCCTCACTTCCGGCATCCCCGCTCAAACTTTCCGTGTTTTCCTCCAGGCGCAAAACTTCACTGAAAGTTCTACTGTCGAAGTGGGCGACCTTCCACGCTCTGGTTGTAGGAGGATTGACTCCCCGACTTCGTCTCTTTGACTCGCTGCTAATCCTGTACCGGATAGCCAGATGGTTACTATAGGTGTAGCCGTCGTCGACCCTCCACTGCAAGTCACCGGCCAAACTTGGACTGCAGAATGTTACATCTATAATAGATTCCACTCCGTATCGCTGGAAGGTACTGCGGGAGCCGTCGTTTCCCTAGTACGACGTCCAGCTTAGCTAAGGCCTCTAGTAGCGTTTGCCCCCTCCGGTTAGTAAGGCGGCTTCCCCACTCCGTCGCCCACGAAATGAAGTTTCCTGCAATGACTACTGGCTTACGACCTGCCAGGTCTGATGTCAGCGGATCGATTATCTGGGTGAATTGCTCTATCGGCCACCTTGGCGGCGCATAGCAGCTGCAGTAGTACACTCCATTTATCTTAGCTATAACTGCACCCTCCGCTTTCGTGTTTACCACTTACTGGATCGGAAATCTTCCAGTCATACAAATCGCCGCTGATCTGGATCCGTCTGCTACCCAGTTCCCGTTATCCGCGGGGATGCGGTACGGATCCGACAGGATAGCTACGTCTGTTCTCGCTTCTGCTACCGACTGCCACAGCAACTGCTGGGCAGCCGCACAATGGTTGAGGTTGAGCTGTGTTACTTGCACGGCTGCCTCGTATTAACACTCAACGGGCAAGCAGGTCCACCCACGACGTGGGTGCACATAGCGTGCACGATGGCGCTTTCTTGCACGTGTGTGCCTTATGACCTTCTTCTCCGCATCGCCTACATAGATTACTCCTATCCGGCCCTTTGCATGCCCACGATTTGTGTCCCGGTTCGAGGCAGCGGAAGCACTTATCGACTACCGGTGGTTGGTAGAGGCTGACTGGACATACTGACCAGCCAACTTTCAGCTTACCAACTTTGATCAGCTTATTAGAGTCGGTGGCCGGTAACTTCACCGTGGAAATCTACGTCCCCTGCGGTCCTCTTCGCAGGCGGATGGACGCCTTTGCTACCACCACTCCACCTTGGTCCTTGATGGCCGAGGCGATCTCTTCCGGTGTCGTGACCTCGTCCAGCTGCTTACATTGAGAGTCATTTCGTCGTGTAGAACCCTCACTTCTACACTCTCGCCTAGGACTTCCTGGTCAAGCGCTCCATATGAGGAACCGTTCGCCGGTGAGCCCTTTCTTAAGACAAGGTTAATCTCGCCCGCTCTCGTCCGCCTTATGCAACGTACACACTAGTCAAGCAGTTTGACGAACATTGACTCCGCCCCCAAGAAAACGCTTCGGTTGCTGCTTTGTTTGAACGTGTGTGAAGTTGTTCGAACAACCATTTGACAGTTGGCGGCTTGGTTGGAAAAAATTAAAACGGTTTGATTTTGGTTTGAGTTGTCGGGGGTTCGCCGGTTCGCCGAACATGTTTGAGCATTTGTAGTAAAGTTGCACAAACCCCCATATATTTTTTGATGGTTGGTGCTCGAGTTGGTACTTCGGTCGTTTCTTGTGTGATCGAATAAATTGATTGTTCGTGTCGCTGTTAGTGAAACTTGATGGATGTCTGAATAAACGAAAGGTGGAATCTATGTTGGTCAAACTGCTTGACCGTGTGTACGTTCCATTATGCTGCGAACGTCTTTGTCAAGGTCCGCCAGTTTCTCGGCGCTGCGCATCGCCTTGAGCACGTCGGCGTAGCGCTCTTTCTCCGTTTTAATGAGCAGTGCTTCACCCTTCTCCCTGGCTCTCGCCGGGCGCGTGTTTTCCGCTTTCACCTTCGGTTTCCTCACTACCGTTTGCCAGGAACCATTCGGCCGCTGATTGTCTTGGTTGGGTTGGCTTCCCTCCTCCGGTGGCCAACTGGCTTGTTTCATCCTTGCTTTCTTCTTACGCCGTTCGCCTATGTTTGCAGCTTCCGTGGGCCCGTGGGACCTGAGTTTTATTCTTAGGACTATTTTCAAAAATTGATGTAAGCGCATAAAACTGTGTAAGACACTAGGTCGAGGTCACCAACCTCGCTCGCATCCACATGTGCACCTGGGTACCGGTCAGTGGAAAATTCATTCAATTGTAGATTTAAATACCCAACCTGAATTTTATTCTTAGGACTATTTTCAAAAATTGATGTAAGCGCATAAAACTGTGTAAGACACTAGGTCGAGGTCACCAACCTCGCTCGCATCCACATGTGCACCTGGGTACTGGTCAGTGGAAACTTCATTCAATTGTAGAGTTATATTAAGGTCGGGACCTGAGTTTTATTCTTAGGACTATTTTCAAAAAATGATGTTAGCGCATAAAACTGTGTAAGACACTAGGTCGAGGTCACCAACCTCGCCTGCATCCACATATGCACCTGGGTACTGGTCAGTGGAAAATTCATTCAATTGTAGATTTAAATACCCAACCTGAGTTTTATTCTTAGGACTATTTTCAAAAAATGATGTTAGCGCATAAAACTGTGTAAGACACTAGGTCGAGGTCACCAACCTCGCCTGCATCCACATATGCACCTGGGTACCGGTCAGTGGAAAATTCATTCAATTGTAGATTTAAATACCCAACCTGAGTTTTATTCTTAGGACTATTTTCAAAAATTGATGTAAGCGCATAAAACTGTGTAAGACACTAGGTCGAGGTCACCAACCTCGCTCGCATCCACATGTGCACCTGGGTACTGGTCAGTGGAAAATTCATTCAATTGTAGATTTAAATACCCAACCTGAGTTTTATTCTTAGGACTATTTTCAAAAATTGATGTAAGCGCATAAAACTGTGTAAGACACTAGGTCGAGGTCACCAACCTCGCTCGCATCCACATGTGCACCTGGGTACTGGTCAGTGGAAAATTCATTCAATTGTAGATTTATATTAAGGTTGGGACCTGAGTTTTATTCTTAGGACTATTTTCAAAATTGATGTTAGCGCATAAAACTGTGTAAGACACTAGGTTGAGGTCACCAACCTCGCCTGCATCCACATATGCACCTGGGTACCGGTCAGTGGAAAATTCATTCAATTGTAGATTTAAATACCCAACCTGAGTTTTATTCTTAGGACTATTTTCAAAAATTGATGTAAGCGCATAAAACTGTGTAAGACACTAGGTCGAGGTCACCAACCTCGCTCGCATCCACATGTGCACCTGGGTACTGGTCAGTGGAAAATTCATTCAATTGTAGATTTAAATACCCAACCTGAGTTTTATTCTTAGGACTATTTTCAAAAATTGATGTAAGCGCATAAAACTGTGTAAGACACTAGGTCGAGGTCACCAACCTCGCTCGCATCCACATATGCACCTGGGTACTGGTCAGTGGAAAATTCATTCAATTGTAGATTTATATTAAGGTTGGGACCTGAGTTTTATTCTTAGGACTATTTTCAAAAATTGATGTAAGCGCATAAAACTGTATAAGACACTAGGTCGAGGTCACCAACCTCGCTCGCATCCACATGTGCACCTGGGTACCGGTCAGTGGAAAATTCATTCAATTGTAGATTTAAATACCCAACCTGAGTTTTATTCTTAGGACTATTTTCAAAAATTGATGTAAGCGCATAAAACTGTGTAAGACACAAGGTCGAGGTCACCAACCTCGCCTGCAGCCACATATGCACCTGGGTACTGGTCAGTGGAAAATTCATTCAATTGTAGATTTAAATACCCAACCTGAGTTTTATTCTTAGGACTATTTTCAAAAATTGATGTAAGCGCATAAAACTGTGTAAGACACTAGGTCGAGGTCACCAACCTCGCTCGCATCCACATGTGCACCTGGGTACCGGTCAGTGGAAAATTCATTCAATTGTAGATTTAAATACCCAACCTGAGTTTTATTCTTAGGACTATTTTCAAAATTGATGTAAGCGCATAAAACTGTGTAAGACACTAGGTCGAGGTCACCAACCTCGCTCGCATCCACATGTGCACCTGGGTACTGGTCAGTGGAAAATTCATTCAATTGTAGATTTAAATACCCAACCTGAGTTTTATTCTTAGGACTATTTTCAAAAATTGATGTTAGCGCATAAAACTGTCTAAGACACTAGGTCGAGGTCACCAACCTCGCCTGCATCCACATATGCACCTGGGTACTGGTCAGTGGAAAATTCATTCAATTGTAGATTTAAATACCCAACCTGAGTTTTATTCTTAGGACTATTTTCAAAAATTGATGTAAGCCCATAAAACTGTGTAAGACACTAGGTCGAGGTCACCAACCTCGCTCGCATCCACATATGCACCTGGGTACCGGTCAGTGGACCTTCCCCAGTCTTTCCATGAGTGAGCCAAACCAGATCGATGTGTCCCTGGCCCGGAACATCGGTCGCATTTTCGGAATGAACGACGAGAAAAAAATCTGAAAAAAGTCCCCCGCATTTTGTAAATATTTTGTTGCGGACGGCGTTTCCCGTTCTTTGTATAATCCAAAACATCCGGATTGCATTCGAAAAATGTGCGGGAGACCTTCCCCAGTCTTTCCATGAGTGAGCCCAACCAGATCGATTTGTCCCTGGAAGGGAACATCGGTCGCATTTTGGGAATGAACGACGAGAAAAAAATCTGAAAGAAGTCCCAGACATTTTGTAAACATTTGGTTCCGGACGGCGTTTCCCATTCTTTTTATAATCCAAAACATCCGGATTGCATTCGGAAAATGTGCGGGAGACCTTCCCCTGTCTTTCCATGAGTGAACCAATCCAGGTCGGTTTGTCCCTGGCCCGGAACATCGGTCGCATTTTCGGAATGAACGACGAGAAAAAAATCTGAAAAAAGTCCCCTGCATTTTGTAAATATTTTGTTGCGGACGGCGTTTCCCGTTATTTTTATAATCCAAAACATCCGGATTGCATTCGGAAAATGTGCGGGAGACCTTCCCCAGTGTTTCCATGAGTGAACCCATCCAGCCAGATCGATTTGTCCCTGGCCCGGAACATCGGTCGCATTTTCGGAATGAACGACGAGAAAAAAATCTGAAAAAAGTCCCCCGCATTTTGTAAATATTTTGTTGCGGACGGCGTTTCCCGTTCTTTTTATAATCCAAAACATCCGAATTGCATTCGAAAATGTGCGGAGACCTTCCCCAGTGTTTCCATGAGTGAACCCATCCAGATCGATTTGTCCCTGGCCCGGAACATCGGTCGCATTTTCGGAATGAACGACGAGAAAAAATCTGAAAAAGTCCCCGTATTTTGTAAACATTTTGTTCCGGACGGCGTTTCCCGTTCTTTTATAATCCAAAACATCCGGATTGCATTCGAAAAATATGTGGGAGACCTTCCCAGTGTTTCCATGAGTAAACCCATCCAGATCGATTTGTCCCTGGCCCGGAACATCGGTCGCATTTTCGGAATGAACGACGAGAAAAAAAAACTGAAAAAAGTCCCCCGCATTTTGTAAACATTTTGTTCCGGACGGCGTTTCCCGTTCTTTTTATAATCCAAAACATCCGGATTGCATTCGAAAAATGTGCGGGAGACCTTCCCCAGTGTTTCCATGAGTGAGCCCAACCAGATTGATTTGTCCCTGGCCCGGAACATCGGTCGCATTTTCGGAATGAACGACGAGAAAAAAATCTGAAAAAAGTCCCCCGTATTTTGTAAACATTTTGTTCCGGACGGCGTTTCCCGTTCTTTTTATAATCCAAAACATCCGGATTGCATTCGAAAAATGTGCGGGAGACCTTCCCCAGTGTTTCCATGAGTGAACCCATCCAGATCGATTTGTCCCTGGCCCGGAACATCGGTCGCATTTTCGGAATGAACGACGAGAAAAAAAACTGAAAAAAGTCCCCCGCATTTTGTAAACATTTTGTTCCGGACGGCGTTTCCCGTTCTTTTTATAATCCAAAACATCCGGATTGCATTCGGAAAATGTGCGGGAGACCTTCCCCAGTCTTTCCATGAGTGAACCCAACCAGATCGATTTGTCCCTGGAAGGAAACATCGGTCGCATTTTGGGAATGAACGACGAGAAAAAAATCTGAAAAAAGTCCCCCGCATTTTGTAAACATTTTGTTCCGGACGGCGTTTCCCGTTCTTTTTATAATCCAAAACATCCGGATTGCATTCGGAAAATGTGCGGGAGACCTTCCCCAGTCTTTCCATGAGTGAACCAATCCAGGTCGGTTTGTCCCTGGCCCGGAACATCGGTCGCATTTTCGGAATGAACGACGAGAAAAAATCTGAAAAAAGTCCCCTGCATTTTGTAAATATTTTGTTGCGGACGGCGTTTCCCGTTATTTTATAATCCAAAACATCCGGATTGCATTCGGAAAATGTGCGGAGACCTTCCCCAGTGTTTCCATGAGTGAACCCATCCAGCCAGATCGATTTGTCCCTGGCCCGGAACATCGGTCGCATTTTCGGAATGAACGACGAGAAAAAATCTGAAAAAGTCCCCGCATTTTGTAAATATTTTGTTGCGGACGGCGTTTCCCGTTCTTTTATAATCCAAAACATCCGAATTGCATTCGAAAAATGTGCGGGAGACCTTCCCAGTGTTTCCATGAGTGAACCCATCCAGATCGATTTGTCCCTGGCCCGGAACATCGGTCGCATTTTCGGAATGAACGACGAGAAAAAATCTGAAAAAGTCCCTCGTATTTTGTAAACATTTTGTTCCGGACGGCGTTTCCCGTTCTTTATAATCCAAAACATCCGGATTGCATTCGAAAAATATGTGGGAGACCTTCCCCAGTGTTTCCATGAGTGAACCCATCCAGATCGATTTGTCCCTGGCCCGGAACATCGGTCGCATTTTCCGGAATGAACGACGAGAAAAAAACTGAAAAAAGTCCCCGCATTTTGTAAACATTTTGTTCCGGACGGCGTTTCCGTTCTTTTATAATCCAAAACATCCGGATTGCATTCGAAAAATGTTCAGGAGACCTTCCCAGTGTTTCCATGAGTGAACCCATCCAGATTGATTTGTCCCTGGCCCGGAACATCGGTCGCATTTTCGGAATGAACGACGAGAAAAAAAAAACTGAAAAAAGTCCCCCGTATTTTGTAAACATTTTGTTGAGGACGGCGTTTCCCGTTCTTTTTATAATCCAAAACATCCGGATTGCATTCGGAAAATGTGCGGGAGACCTTCCCCAGTCTTTCCATGAGTGAACCCATCCAGATCGATTTGTCCCTGGCCCGGAACATCGGTCGCATTTTCGGAATGAACGACGAGAAAAAAATCTGAAAAAAGTCCCCTGCATTTTGTAAATATTTTGTTGCGGACGGCGTTTCCCGTTCTTTTTATAATCCAAAACATACGGATTGCATTCGAAAAATGTGCGGAGGACCTTCCCCAGTCTTTCCATGAGTGAACCCATCCAGGTCGATTTGTCCCTGGCCCGGAACATCGGTCGCATTTTCGGAATGAACGACGAGAAAAAAATCTGAAAAAAGTCCCCCGCATTTTGTAAACATTTTGTTCCGGACGGCGTTTCCCGTTCTTTTTATAATCCAAAACATCCGGATTGCATTCGAAAAATGTGCGGGAGACCTTCCCCAGTGTTTCCATGAGTGAACCCATCCAGATCGATTTGTCCCTGGCCCGGAACATCGGTCGCATTTTCGGAATGAACGACGAGAAAAAAAAACTGAAAAAAGTCCCCCGCATTTTGTAAACATTTGGTTCCGGACGGCGTTTCCCGTTCGTTTATAATCCAAAATATCCGGATTGCATTCGAAAAATGTGCGGAAGACCTTCCCCAGTGTTTCCATGGTGAACCCATCCGTCGGATAGTCCCGACGGCGGATCTAACCTACTCCGACGAGAAGTTCCCTGAAAGCGGGAGCTCCTCCGAAACCGGCCGTTCCACCACATTCTGCGGCTACGCGTGGTAGCTGGCGCTGGTATTCCCATTCTTTGTCGACATATATATTCACCACTTCCGCGGCGGAGTACTCATGGTCCGCTATCTGTAAAGGCTGCCTGCCACTGCTCTATGCGCCAACTTCGTTGTAGGATGTCGGCTATCCTGGACGTCGCTCTTGCGACCGCTGTCCACTGTTCTGGGTTGTGGCACATTTTTCTGACGTTGTTATCGGTGGTAGTGTCCGTTCCGTAAGTTCTAACATCGCACTCCTCTCCGTTTCGAACCTGGGACATTTTTTTTGTTTCTTTATTAAGGAGACTTTTAGCCCGAGGCTGGCTCGTCTCCGATAAACCGGGGACATGTGAACAGGATGTGTTCAGCCGTTTCTGTCACGTCTGGGCATTGCGAACAGGCAGGAGAAGCCCGGGATCTACACAGTGTCCGAACCTGTGTAGGTACCACTTGAAGCATCCGTGACCTGTTAAGAACTGGGTCAAGCCAAAGCTCTCCATGAGGTCTGCTAATCCATGCCGACACACTTGCGATGAACCGCAAACGCGATGGGCTTTCGGCCTTCGAGGTGGCGACGGAACAGCTGGATGCCATCATCGACTTTGCGTCATCGAAGCATAATATCAGCAAGGACCTCAAGAGGAGCTTTCAGAAACTTCGAAAGTCGATGCTGGACGCCAAGCTGGAGAGGGCGGTCGGGACGGCCAAGTGTAAACCCGTGAAATCGGTGGAGTCGAGGTCTACCCAGACTGAGACCCAAGGATTTGCGGACTCGGGCAAGGTCGAATCGACCGAAGGCGTGCCAGCAAAGACGGTGGTGCCAAAGTCTACCCAGACTGAGGCTCAAGTATTTGCGGGTACGTCGGGGGTGACTACTCCAACGGAGCAGACACAAAAACGCGGGAGACAGTCTTTAGGGGATGATCTCCCTGGAGTCCGCTCCAAAACTCGGAGGGTTACTACCCCGAACAAGGGTAGTGGGGCTGGGAAGCTGAACCCCGGTCAGGTACCTCCAAAACCGGGGGAGGAAGGACCTGGAAAGATCCGTCCACTCAGGCAAGACGATGGTAAGGGGTTACGGCAGGCTGAAAGTTCTCAGCCGCACCAGACCAGGGAAATAGAGGGGAATGACGCCTCCTGGACCCTGGTCAAGAACAAGAGGAAACCGAAGACGTCAAGGGCCGAAAAGAAGGCCCAGGCGAATGAGGGTAGCAAGAAGTCTAGGGTAGGCGCCAATTACTCCAGGGGCGATGCCCTAGTCATCACGGCGGACGAGGCTAAGTACTCGGATGTTTTGAAGGCGATGAGGAGTGACGTCAAGCTCGGTGAACTCGGCTCCGACGTACGTCGAATAAGACGTACCCGGTTGGGCGAGATGATACTCGAGCTGAAGCGGGACGTCTCGCAAAAGGGCGCCGCCTACAAGAAGTTGTAGGCGAGTAAGTCCTAGGCGAGACGGTCAAGGTGAGGGCACTCACGACGGAGGTGAATCTAAGGGTTAAAGACCTGGACGAGATCACTGAAGTCGAAGAGCCGTGTGTGAAGTGGAGACGCCCACCGCAGCCGTTCGGCTACGGAAAGGTCCGGCAGGGACGCAGGTAGCATTGGTTCGGCTATCTGCAGCGGACGCCTCCACGGTAGTCAAGTTAGGGAGCGTCAAGGTGGGATGGTCGGTATGCCCTGTGCGCATATACGAGCAACCCGAAGTTTGCTTCAAGTGCCTGGAACCGGGGCACAAGCAATGGGACTGCAAAGGCCCTGACAGAAGCAATCTCTGCCGACGCTGCGGATTGGAGGGACATAAGGCACAATGCTGCACGAACCCTCCCAATTGTTTGATTTGTTCCAGCAAAGCTGTGAACCAAAATCAAAGTGCAGGTAACGCAGCTGGCTTGCTCGGCCTCGCCCGAGTGTTTGGTGTGCGCAGGTTTAGAGGAAACGGCGGAACACGTGTTGTTCGTGTGCTCACGTTTTCGCGCAATGCGTGACCACATGCTTGCCACTTGTGGTCTGGACACTACCCCGGACAACCTAGTTCGGAGGATGTGTAAAGATGAAGTTGGCTGGAACGCCGTTTTATCGGCTATCGCCCAAATCGTCTCGGAGCTACACAGAAGGTGGCGCGTGGACTCAAGGATGGCTAGTTCAGGCGCAAATAAGAGGTGGTCCAAGGGATCGGAGTCGGCTTCATGGGTCATACCGTGCTCTGTGGTCGAACTCGATCCTTTTATCGAACAAGTGGCCGCGCGAAGAACAACATGGTATCGTCGCTTTCGCGGCGTCGGGCAACCGGGCGGGTTCCGAGCCCGAGGACGGAAAGGGGTCCTCGTCAAGGCTGGGGCAGGCGTAGGCCTCGCGTCGGCAAGTCCCTCTGTGTGCTGGCGAATAGGCCCTATCGCAGAAAGGTCAATTTGGGGTGCACGCGGCATCATCATTCTTGATACCAGTCGTGCAGAGGGAAGCAGGCGCGAAGTCGACCCTTCCCACCTTCCGAGGACATAGGGCGTGGTAAGGCCACCTGGGCAGCCGGCAACGCGCTGGCACGATACCATGGTGTTCTTCTAAAAAGCGAGTTACGATGTTCGGTGCTGCAAGGACACGCAGCTAATCTCGAGGGTGTGTTGTGCACTGGCCCCTTTGAAGCATTACTTTCTGGTTGTACCGAAGGGACTATGGGCTTGGCGGCAATGGAAACGGTTTAGCGGGTCGGGGATGTAGTCCTGCCTCCCTCGGTGATCCCTAACCCCGCACTTCCTGGTCAACCCAGGATGTCTGTTGAGCAGATTCCCCCTCCATTGTTTAGGAAGAAAAAAAAACACTTGGGAGTAGGCGATGGGTCCACCTTCCCTTAGCCGAGTTGTCCCACTCCCTCTGCCATTTGGCTACCGTTGATATTCCTTCGAGCGTAATCGGTACCCCTGAGGGCGTAGCATTCCTCGTCTTCCTCCACCACCAGTTTGATAGGCATCATGCCCACGAGTACACATGCCGCTTCGCGAGATACGGTGCGATATGCGCTGATGACTCTCAGGCACATTAGCCTATGAGTACTCTTCAGCTTTCGCACGTTGCAGTTTACGCTCAACGCCGATCCCCAGGCTGGACCTCCGTATCGTAGTATTGAAACCGCCACGTTTGCTAGCAGCCTGCGCTTGCTAGAACACACCCTAGAGCTGTTCGCCATCATCCTCGATAGTGCCGCTATCGCCGTCGACGCGCGCTTGCAGGCGTAATCGACGTGACTTCTAAGCTCAACTTATCGTCGAGCATTACCCCCAATTGTTTCAAAGATCTTTTGGAGGTGATGTCGCAGCCGCCGACTCTAATTGTCGCCTCTTGTACCGATTTCCGGTTGTTAACAACTATCATCTCCGTTTTATGTTGCGCCAGCTGAAGCTTCATGCTGCGCAACCATTCCTCCACTAGACTGATCGAATAGGATGCAGTCAGAGCCGTAGCGTAGACTCCCAGCGCCCTTGGCGAGTCTTTTATTAGGCGCCCCTTACTTTGTTGCATGTTCAAAACAAAGATTTTTTTTCTGCGATGCATCTTTAATCTGCATAGTGCATTATTCCAATAGTAAGGTTTAGTAAAAGGCCAGAACGTTTTTAGAAATCTATTTTTACGAAATCTATAATTTTACGATTTCAACGATGCTAATAAAAAGACTAGATCCATTATTGCGTGGATCCACGTCAAAATAAAAATCGTTTATATTTATTGTCGTGAATTAACGCACTTGCAGTGGATCAAACTAGGGCAATAAAATCCAACTGCCGGTCGGTGACTGGGACCCAGGACCCAGTCGCATCGCATCAGAAAGAACTATACTTTGGAGTGGATTAAGGGACCTTCGGAATCTAACCTTAACCTTCGGAAACTATAGAGTGGCTTGGTCGATGGTTTGAAAAACTACTTACCTTTCAATAAAATTCAGCTTTGGAGTGAATCGGTAAAAGGTATTAATAGCGATTGGACTAAGTCGTGTCAAGAAAAAACCAACTCTGGACCTATTCGGATCAAGATATATAAATTTCTGGAATGGGTGCATCGGTTTGGTGGCACTGGTTAATTTTGTTTGGACTAATAAATTTCAACTTTGAATTTGGTCATTACTGAAATTCCTAGATTCCAATTCTCGTATTTATCTTGCCGTTAGATGAGTGCCGTCATTTCAAATACTCATCCTTGTTTAAAGTTTTACTAGTTTATATAGACCCACGAGAAAAACTCAGATTCAAATAATCACTGCTCATCGAAGATTCAACGACTTTGTTTGTTTTTTACTATTGAACTCATACAAATTTCTGTTCTAATAGAATCGGAAATGTCACTAGATCAAATGCGATAGCAATGGTCCGTTATTGAACCTAAACAGTTTGTCTGTATCAAATGGGAGAATGTATCCCAAATTCACACAAACTCCTTATCTCTACTTCCGTATATCTATCATTGGAAAACGGTTTAAATTTCTCAATCGCGAACCAAAAGTATAAAGGCATATGAATTTGATTTACGCGTTTATTACAATCTACTCTGTGTTCTCCTGTTCTCCTTTAGCGTATTGAAGACCTTATCTTGAGCTCCTTCATCAGAAGCTTTTTTTTTGGGGGTGTAGAACCACTGCGTCGCTTACTCCATGTATCTTTCCAATAGCCTTTCCTGTCTTTTTATTTAACTTTCTTTTCTATCAGATAAATGATGAATAAGACAGTGAAGGCGATGATACAAATCTCTCAATTCTGGAAATTATTCAAACGGTTGATTACGGATGTAGTCCCTCATGGAAATCGTTTGATAAAAAAGCCCCCCCCCCCCCAGGCCTGGCGCCCTTGGCGGGGGCCAACCCGGCCAACCTCACGCTACGGCGCTGGATGCAGTCAATTCGACCTCCGTACACGGTCATGGTTACGTCATCGGCGTATCCCACTAACTTGACTCCTGGTGGGAGCTTCGACCTCAGCACGCTATCATACACCACGTTCCACAGCAATGGACCTGCCGTGATGGGGGCGCTAGCCAAGCCTTCGTCTGTCTCGTAGATCAGTACTCGATTCTTAAAGTAGCTTCCCATAATCTTGTATAGCGCTACCGGTACTCCCAGCCGAAGCAACGAGTTCGCGATCTTCATCCAGCACGCACTGTTGAATGCATTTCGCACATCAAGTGTTATTACTGCGCAGTAACGTATACCACGCCGCTTGCATTCGATGGCGACCTTTGCGGTGTCAGCCACCGATTTAATGGCACCCAGAGTAGACCTTCCTCTCCTCCTACCTCCTCGACGTACGGCGACAGCCTGTTCAGGATCAACTTCTCCAGTAGCTTCCCTACCGTGTCTATTAGACAGATTGGTCTGTACGCTGAGGGGTCTCCTGGTGGCTTGCCGGGTTTCGGTAACAGGACCAAACGCTGTCTCTTCCATATGTCCGGGAATGTCCGCTCGTCCAGACACTTCTGCATGGCTAACCTGAACATGTCCGGATTAGTCATTACGGCTGCCTTCAACACCATGTTCGGGATCCCGTCCGGACCAGGTGCTTTACTCGGATCGAGGCACTTTGCCACCGCCATTAGCTCCTCTACCGTCACACTCGCCACTGCTTCGTCATTTGCTCCTACTCTCGCTGCTGGCGGCCAATGGGTTGGGCCGTGGTACGGGAATAGTGCTTCGATTATCGTCTTCAGCCTCGTTGGACATCGTTCGGGAGGTGACAGTGCTCCTCTTGTTTTGGTCATCACCACCCTATAGGCGTCTCCCCATGGTTTCGAGTTGGCGCTCTGGCATAATCTTTGATGGCCTTGTTTGGAGCTTTCTTTGATGGCCTTGTTTAGAGCCAGTCTCGCTGCTTTGAATTGCTCGATGCGTTCCTCCCTCACTTCCGGCATCCCCGCTCAAACTTTCCGTGTTTTCCTCCAGGCGCAAAACTTCACTGAAAGTTCTACTGTCGAAGTGGGCGACCTTCCACGCTCTGGTTGTAGGAGGATTGACTCCCCGACTTCGTCTCTTTGACTCGCTGCTAATCCTGTACCGGATAGCCAGATGGTTACTATAGGTGTAGCCGTCGTCGACCCTCCACTGCAAGTCACCGGCCAAACTTGGACTGCAGAATGTTACATCTATAATAGATTCCACTCCGTATCGCTGGAAGGTACTGCGGGAGCCGTCGTTTCCTAGTACGACGTCCAGCTTAGCTAAGGCCTCTAGTAGCGTTTGCCCTCTCCGGTTAGTAAGGCGGCTTCCCCACTCCGTCGCCCACGCAATGAAGTTTCCTGCAACGACTACTGGCTTGCGACCCGCCAGGTCTGTTGTCAGCCGATCGACCATCTGGGTGAATTGCTCTATTGGCCACCTTGGCGGCGCATAGCAGCTGCAGTAGTACACTCCATTTATCTTAGCTATAACTGCACCCTCCGCTTTCGTGTTTACCACTTCCTGGATCGGAAATCTTCCCGTCGTACGAATCGCCGCTGATCTGGATCCGTCTGCTACCCAGTTCCCGTTATCCGCGGGGATGCGGTACGGGTCCGACAGGATAGCTACGTCTGTTCTCGCTTCTGCTACCGACTGCCACAGCAACTGCTGGGCAGCCGCACAATGGTTGAGGTTGAGCTGTGTTACTTGCACGGCTTCCTCGTATTAACACTCAACGGGCAAGCAGGTCCACCCACGACGTGGGTGCACATAGCGTGCACGATGGCGCTTTCTTGCACGTGTGTGCCTTATGACCTTCTTCTCCGCATCGCCTACATAGATTACTCCTATCCGGCCCTTTGCATGCCCACGATTTGTGTCCCGGTTCGAGGCAGCGGAAGCACTTATCGACTACCGGTGGTTGGTAGAGGCTGACTGGACATACTGACCAGCCAACTTTCAGCTTACCAACTTTGATCAGCTTATTAGAGTCGGTGGCCGGTAACTTCACCGTGGCAATCTGCGTCCCCTGCGGTCCTCTTCGCAGGCGGATGGACGCCTTTGCTACCACCACTCCACCTTGGTCCTTGATGGCCGAGGCGATCTCTTCCGGTGTCGTGACCTCGTCCAGCTGCTTACATTGGAGAGTCATTTCGTCGTGTAGAGCCCTCACTTCTACACTCTCGCCTAGGACTTCCTGGTCAAGCGCTCCATATGAGGAACCGTTCGCCGGTGAGCCCTTTCTTAAGACAAGGTTAATCTCGCCCGCTCTCGTCCGCCTTATGCAACGTACACACTAGTCAAGCAGTTTGACGAACATTGACTCCGCCCCCAAGAAAACGCTTCGGTTGCTGCTTTGTTTGAACGTGTGTGAAGTTGTTCGAACAACCATTTGACAGTTGGCGGCTTGGTTGGAAAAAATTAAAACGGTTTGATTTTGGTTTGAGTTGTCGGGGGTGGAGTCAAGGTTCGCCGAACATGTTTGAGCATTTGTAGTAAAGTTGCACAAACCCCCATATATTTTTTGATGGTTGGTGCTCGAGTTGGTACTTCGGTCGTTCGTGTGTGATCGAATAAATTGATTGTTCGTGTCGCTGTTAGTGAAACTTGATGGATGTTTGAATAAACGAAAGGTGGAATCAATGTTGGTCAAACTGCTTGACCGTGTGTACGTTCCATTATGCTGCGAACGTCTTTGTCAAGGTCCGCCAGTTTCTCGGCGCTGCGCATCGCCTTGAGCACGTCGGCGTAGCGCTCTTTCTCCGTTTTAATGAGCAGTGCTTCACCCTTCTCCCTGGCTCTCGCCGGGCGCGTGTTTTCCGCTTTCACCTTCGGTTTCCTCACTACCGTTTGCCAGGAACCATTCGGCCGCTGATTGTCTTGGTTGGGTTGGCTTCCCTCCTCCGGTGGCCAACTGGCTTGTTTCATCCTTGCTTTCTTCTTACGCCGTTCGCCTATGTTTGCAGCTTCCGTGGGCCCGCTCTCCTGATTTGCGCTCTCCCGACGCCTTTTTGCAGGTGATGTCTGTGTGTGTGTGCGCGCACCAAAAGTGCAAAAAGTCTAGCTCAATTTTTAGGTACATATCCTCACCGATTGCATTCGACGGGGAATCTTATCCCATTGTTTCCTATTGAAAATTGGCCGAATCGGACTATGGGATCAAAAGTTATGGCCAAAATACTAATATTAAACTCGTAATAGGAAAAATCATGTTTTTGGCACTTATATTCATCCGATTTGCTCGAATGTGGAAAATAAGACCTATCAGTGTTAATTTAGGCTTTTCTTATGCACTTTTCAATCATTTTAAACTAACGAGAAAGGCATCAACACTGCTAGGTGGATTAAGTTTTTAACATTACATTCAAGTTTTTTTTTTCTATTTTCTTATTTCAGTCGCCTCATTCTTAATAAACTGGTGACTCACTGCGACAGCTTCGTCGGTCAAGAGATCACTTACAATCGCAAGATTATTCACAACATGCACTTCATCGTACCCATAACCAAGGAGCTGGATCGCATGCAATTTACGTTACGAGTGGATCGTTTTATCACCTCATCAACCCCTGTCAAACCGCTCGATAATTCTGTCTATTGTCCTCCGGAAGTTTTATCGATCAAGGAAACCATCACCATTTTCATCACTAACGAGTACTCCATCAGCTGGCAGTATAAATCCTCCTATCACACGGTTTTACTGCATAGCGCTCCAGACCAGCAGGAAGATTGTGCCGTGATCAAAGTATTTACTGTGACAGCTGCTCGGGCACGGCATCGGCAGCTGTATGGATTGAGTATTTTGAATTTAGGATTAATTTTCGCATATTTTTTACTTTATTTTTTTATATATATTTTTAACAACACGTTACCGTGTACAATAGTCGTCAATAAAATTACAATTACTCTCAAAGACGACGTTAAAAATGGTTTTGTTTTTTTTTATAGTCTTTATTAAGGAGGCTTTCAGCCCTAGGCTGGCTCGCCTCCACGTTAAAGATCATCCGGCTCCAATTACAGTACAGGCGATGCAAACCGATTGCAAGTGATTTCACTTTAGCATATTCCAGAGAACTGAGGAACACAGAGGGAAAGAGCCGCATCTACGAAAAGTACTCAACATGATGGAGTGAGTGGAGTGAGGCACACGTACCTACCTGGATACCTGATCGACACATCTATGCCTGGTGTATTGTAGAGCTCCGTAATCGTCGATATACCTCTAGTGTCCCTGAACGTCTCCAAATCCAGCGTGTTCGTGGCCCAAAGCCCAGGAGCATATGTGACCGTATGATGATAGTGCCGTTCCATTGCACGCCAGATCTTCTAATCGCCCTCTAAGATTGAACAATAAATTCGGAAGTGCATCACCCTGCTTCAATCCATCTATGGTCACAAACGAGGTTGATACACAAATGGAGGCACACGTATGCTGCCCCTATTCACATAAGACATGCATATCAGTTTTCTCCAGCTTACGTACCGCATTAGCTGTTGCATTTTTTTAACTCGTTTTGCATGGAGAAATACAAAACAAATTTACGTTACTTTTACATTATGGTGCAAAAATACAGAAAAATACAAGTTTATTCTTTACGGCAAACTCTACAAATTTTAATTTACATTAATAAACACTGACGACGCATTTTACTCATCATTTTTATTCACTTGGGCGCCTTTCGATGTTACTGATTATCAGGTACCAACAGATCTGTTAATTCCAGTTGGAGCACTCATCGATTTCATTCTAATCCGCTCGACATGGGCTATCCTGATTAACCCTTTCCTTCCCATGGTAGCTGTAGAGCTCCATCAAATTTTGCACCTTCCAACATTCATCGAATTATTTCAACAACAAAAAGCAGCATTTGGCACAACTTTTTGGTTCCATTAGACTGCAAATATAATCAATTTTGAGTAAAAATAGTAAAACGATTGAAAACAATCAAGTAACTATTGATTTACAATCAAAAACTTTTTTTTTCGTTTTCCACTAATTTGAGCCATACCAAATAACTTTTGTTCTAGCATTTTTTCCATAGATGATTCCTTCCTACTGAAATCTTTGAAAAAAGTCGTGGGAAAGAGAGGGTTAAGCAACTGGGCGCTCACTTTATTTTTTTTTTATTTTTATTTTATTATTTATTTTTTTTTTCACATGAACAAATTCCCCGAGAGGCCGAGAACTATTGGGTCCGTTGAGCTGCCGTAAAGTTTAGCTCCTTTGGGAAATTTGTACTTCGCTGGAATCAGTTCCACGAACAAGGCTGGCAAATGCTTCTAAAATTGATTTAATTTTTTGTGCACTTTGACAAACTTGCCTTCAGGGTTGCCTCCCGTGGCTGACGAGGTGATAGTGTAGTCTACGGAATCGTTCAAAACAGTTTTCATTTGTACGACGTGGTACGGGATAGGCGAACAGAAGTACAGTAGACGTTCGATGGCTGTCTCGAATTTCTTTCATGGCTCTCGAGCGAACGCAACCTTGGATAGGAGGGCATTATTCGCGTTCCAGTTGAAGATTATTCCAAAGCACTCGGTGGGGTATAACTGTCCAGCGGTTCTTGTCCTTTGCCTGTGGCTGAACGAATTTCTTGAACATTCACGGCTGAGAACTCCGTCCGGACTAAATTGAATAATGTGGGAGTCATCAGTTCCGGAGTCCGTGCGATGCTTCAGGTGTCTGAAATTCCTATTTTGACCGTAGGCTTTGTTGAAAGTATTCCCTTGTCATTTCCCCAAAAATTCGTATTGCGATCACGTAGAGAATATCGACGAGAATATCGTGCCAGGACCGTGTCGTGACGCTTGTCCGCCATTACAGACCGATCGAACCAAAGTTTATGGTAGACTCTGGATCGAGCGAGGATCTCACTTGACATAACAAATTTGGTTGACTCCAGCAGGCGGATGGATGACAGAACGGAGAAGGAAGTCCAGGAGCTGGCCCATCACATTGCGGTCATTCAGGTACGGAAACAGACATTTTGACAAGCATCCTTCCAACCAACCAGTTTAGGCTTTGTCTCATTTCCCGAATTAAATTTAATTTTACTTAAAAGTGACAGTTCGAAAATTTAAAAATCACCCGGTCATAAGAATGGCTGCGTACTACCAAATATAGTATATTAACAATATAGTCCACTTCGTAAATCTCCATATATTAGACAACGGACAGCATAATCACACCATCTTGCGTCACAAGAGGTAACAAATTTGAATTACCTTTTTCAAAATTTTATTTTTAATTTCATGTATTAAAATAGTCATGGGATGCTTTCCAGTATATTGTTTCGAAATGTTATAATGAATATAAATAGCATCATACGTTCGAACACCTCTCGGAATGCCTTTTCATTACATTGCTTGCCTTTTGTGACACTGCAGCGCTATTATGCTGTCTGGCGAAATCAGCCAGAGTGGACTATATTGGTAATCTAGTATATTTGGTACTACCCAACAATTCCAATAAGACATCCATCAAGAATGATTTGATATCTGTCATAAGTAGGGCCTTATAACGGAATCCACTTCACAGTGGAAACAAAGTGAAATGAGTAAAACCTTATTATGAATTCCACTTTAGTGAAAAACTGCTATTATGGTTTCCACTTCATCTCTATTCTCCCTTCACAATGTACATGTTATTTACTTCACTTTATGTGCAAACGGTAATAGGTTATCAAATGTGAAGTGATCGTTAGGTGGATTGAATGAGAAAGTTAATGTGGAATCCGTAATAAGGCCCATAATCTTGCCCTGCGAGTATGGTTATTCGATAATCATTGAAGTTTAATTTGAGTTTAATTCTCCAAATCAGACAGAGCCTTTAAGGGGCCCCACACACGCTCCGACGTGTTGTACAACTTTGGCTCCGCCCTCAGGAAATTTGGTTGAATCGGAGTGAAGTCGGATCGACTGTGGGCAAGTTGTACAACTTTCCCACAGACGATCCGACTTCACACCAACTCAACCAAACTTCCTGTGGGCGGAGCCAAAGTTGTATAACACGTCGGAGCGTGTGTGGGACCCCTAATGGAACGTACACACGGTCAAGCAGTTTGACCAACATTGACTCCACCTCTCGTTTATTCAAACATCCATCCAGTCCAGTTCCACATCCAGTTTTACCAACAGCGGCACGAACAATCAATTTATTCGACCAACAATATCACACACGAACGACCGAAGCGCCAACTTGAGCACCAACCATCAAAAAATATATGGGGGTTTGTGCAACTTCACTACAAATGCTCAAACCTGTTCGGCAAACCTTGACTCCACCCCCGACAACTCAAACCAAAATCAAACCGTTTTAATTTTTTCCAACCGAGCCGCCAACTGTCAAATGGTTGTTCGAACAACTTCACACACGTTCGAACAAAGCAGCAACCGAAGCGTTTTCTTGGGGGTGGAGTCAAAGTTCGTCAAACTGCTTGACTGGTGTGTACGTAGCATAATTCATCACACAAACTGACAGGATGGAAAGGGTAGACTTGGGTTATTGGAGAAACAGCACACGTCGGCGGATAGGCAGCATGAAGACAGCTTTAGTTTCGCGCTCCACCCTGGATCACCTAGCATCCAGTTCACAGTTCAAAGCAAACGGTTTTTCTGAGAGCCACTGACTTATTAAAGAGTTCAGTATCAAAGTTTTTATTACATTTCGCGTTAGAAATTGTACTTGGGCGCCAAATCCAATATTTTAGAGATAAAATGTGACACGCAAACAGCAGATTATTAAGCAGTTTTTAATAAATAATGTTAAGAAGAACTTGATCATTCCTGATACTTAACCCTTTCCTTCCCATGGTAGCTGTAGAGCTCCATCAAATTTTGCACCTTCCAACATTCATCGAATTATTTCAACAACAAAAAGCAGCATTTGGCACAACTTTTTGGTTCCATTAGACTGCAAATATAATCAATTTTGAGTAAAATACTAAAACTATTGAAAATAATCAATTAACTATTGATTTACAATCAAAACTTTTTTTCGTTTTCCGCTAATTTAAGCCATGTCAAATAACTTTTGTTCTAGCATTTTTTCCATAGATGATTCCTTCCTACTGAAATCTTTGAAAAAAGTCGTGGGAAAGAGAGGGTTAAAGCGACAAAACTTCTCATCGTGACAAAACTGTATCGTGAATGTGATCGTTTGCTATTAGCTATGAAGACAAGTATATATGAACTGCGCTGCCGTTACCGAGATGGTAACCGATACTCGATCCATGATGTATGCTGTCACTGCTCATCATCATGCCGCTATTGCTGCCGCCTGCACGACGAAGAAGAAAGGTGATGAATTTGTACTTTAATGTACCATCGATCCGGAATCGATATGCTGGTAGTGATTTCCATTACCATGACAGCTGGTCTGTTGCAGTTGAGACTGTGCCAGCTGCTGCTGCTATGGTGACGATGAGGATGAGTGGCGGTGGTGCTACTGTGGCGGAATCTATGATATTTTCAACTAATTGATACTGCTGCTGCAGTCGTGATACAACGACGACGAGGATGATCCCCCAGCATCATGGTACTGCTAGCACATGTGATTGTTCCGATCGCTGTTATACCGCTGCTGATGGGGAGGGGTGTTTTCCTTGACGCGGTTGGTTGTTCTCCTTATTGTCGTGGCGTTAGCAAGGATCAGATGAGGTTGACAATACTCACACCAAATGATAAGCGGTACTATTCCTTCTTCGGCTCGGGATGCCGCGTCTGAACGTAGAGATGCAGCTTCGGATAAATTTCCTCCGAATTGAGAAAAGACGAAGAGTCCACTATCAGCAAGAGCGGTCCGGTTTCACCACGATACCACACGGCGACCACTCATCCACACGGCGGCCAGGCAACATTCGGTTGAACCGCATTGGTCAGCAACATCTGCAAGCTCGAAGGAACATTATTACGCTGCCAAGGTGGGACCTGCAGTGGCAGCTGCATCGACAGCGGCGTGCTTCGTTGGGCACTGGATGCTGGACACCAACTGATGCTGGAAAACATCCGGCCGACCGTTACTGTACTGGCCACCGACATTTCGGCCCCGATAGATCTGGTACAAATGGTTGTCGTATGTGGGACCAGGCTCCCGCATGATTGAACTTAGTTGTTGAACGTGATGGCGTTTGGAACGAAGTTTATCATCAAAGTGGCAGTCGTTGGTTAAACGCTTCAGTTATAACTATTTAGGTTTTCTAGAGAAGAAACAATTAACAGAAAATGTAGACGCTTTAAAATAGTTTGATAGTAATTTGGACAAATAATAAAATTCGGGGATTGCATGCAAGAATTAAAAGGTTATTTTGTTGGTAATGTTCTCTGTACTCACTTGTAAATCGTTGTTTTTACTATGGCACACCTCCATCATTTGGAGCTTTGACGTTGTTGTAGAAGGAAGAGTCCACCAGATGAGCCAAGGGACGGTTCCGTTCATGGTCGATCGTTAACAATCGCTTCAGCAGATCGATTAACTCCCGCCGGTCAGTCTTTTCCGCCAGAAATTGGCAACCTTCGATATCGGTTTCGAGCCTCTTTGCATTTGTTTTTGGTTTCCGTCTCGCGCTCATCCGGCGGTTCAACCTCCAGAAGGGATAAGTGGAATCGACATCTCGGTAGAATAATGTTTTACTGGCACTGTTCGGCATGTGCTTTGTAGGTGGAGAGCCTGCGTCTGCGAAATATACCTGTGAATAGTTAAGGTAAATGTTATAAAGGTTATCTAATAACCTAATTATATGATCGTTAGACGGAATGGATAAATTAATAAAAAATCCGGGCAATGCGGTAACATAGCAATTAAATGGAAAAAAAATATGATAACGGGGAGTTATTGTTGATTTGTATTCTGTCTTCTAATCCAGCGTACACACGGTCAAGCAGTTCGATCAACATTCACTCCACCCCTCGTTTAGTCAAGCATCCATTATGTTCCACCAACAGTGGAACGGACAATCAAATTATTCGACCAACAACATCACACACGAACGACCGAAGCGCCAACGAACACCAACTATCAGAAACACATGGGGTTTGTGCGACTTCCCTAAAAACGCTCTCATGGAACGTACACACTGCAGTTCGACCAACATTGACTCTACCTCTCATTTATCCCATCATCCACCAAGTTTTTCCAACAGTTGCACGAACAATCAATTTATTCGACCAACAACATCACATACGAACGACCGAAGCGCCAACTTGAGCACCAACTATCAAAAATATATGGGGTTTGTGCAACTTCACTACAAATGCTCAAACATGATCGGCGAACCTTGACTCCACCCCGACAACTCAAACCAAAATCAAACCGTTTTAATTTTTTCCAACCGAGCCGCCAACTGTCAAATGGTTGTTCGAACAACTTCACACACGATCAAACAAAGCAGCAACCGAAGCGTTTTCTTGGGGGCGGAGTCAATGTTCGTCAAACTGCTTGACTGGTGTGTACGTTGCATTACGTAAGCATTTTTTGACGTAAACGTGTTGTACCTTCTACCTTCTGGATACTGGGTTCGCCGTAGAGTTGGACGAGCTCGTGGTTCATTCTTCGCCGCCACACATCGTCTTCTTGCACACCGCCAAAGATGGTCCTAAGCACCCGTCTCTCGAATACTCCGAGTGCTTGCAAGTCCTCCTCGAGCATTGTACATGTTTCATGTCCGTAGAGGACAACCGGTCTTATTAGCGTCTTGTACATGACATATTTGGTGCGGTGGCGAATATTTTTCGACCGCAGTTTCTTCTGGAGCCCGTAGTATTTCACGACTAACATTGTTATCAGCCGTTAGCAAGGATCCGAGGTAGATGAATTCCTCGACCACCTCGAAGGTATCCCCGTCTATCGTAACACTGCTTCTCAGACGAGCCCTGTTGCGCTCGGTTCCGCCCACAAGGATGTACTTTGTCTTTGACGCATTCACCACCAGTCCAACTTTTGTTGCTTCACGTTTCAGGCGGGTGTACAGTTCTGCCACCTTTTCAAATGTTCGGCCGACAATGTCCATGTCATCCGCGAAAAAAATAAATTGACTGGATCTGTTGAAAATCATACCCCGGCTGTTACACCCGGCTCTCCGCATGACACCTTCTAGCGCAATGTTGAACAGCAGGCACGAAAGTCCATCACCTTGTCTTAGTCCCCGGCGCGATTCGAACGAACTGGAGTGTTCGCCCGAAATCTTCACACAGTTTTGCACACCATTCACCGTTGCTTTGATCAGTCTGGTCAGCTTCCCAGGGAAGCTGTTCTCGTCCATAATTTTCCATAGCTCTACGCGGTCTATATTGTCGTATGCCGCCTTGAAATCAACGAATAGATGGTGCGTTGGGACCTGGTATTCACGGCATTTTTTAAGGATTTGCCGTACAGTAAAGATCTGGTCCGTAGGCTTTGTAGGCGGCATTAAGGATGGTGATCGCTCGAAAGTTCTCACACTCCAGCGAGGCGACAATTTCTTGTAGATGGGGCATATAACCCCTTTCTTCCACTCCTCTGGTAGCTGTTCAGTTTCCCAGATTCTGACTATCAATTTGTGCAGGCAAGTGGCTAGCTTTTCCGGGCCCATCTTGAGCTCAGCTCCGATATCATCCTTACCAGCTGCTTTTTTGGTCTTTAGCTGTTGGATGGCATCCTTAACTTCCCTCAAGGGGGGGGGGGCTGGTTGGCGTCCATCGTCCGCTGAACTGACGTAGTCATCTCCTCCGCTGCCTTGACTTTCACTGCCCGTACTCTCAGCGCCATTCAAATGTTCCTCGTAGTGCTGTTTCCACCTTTCGATCACCACACGTTCGTCCGTCAAGATGCTCCCATCCTTATCCCGGCACATTTCGGCTCGCGGCACGAATCATCCTGCGGGATGCGTTGAGCTTCTGATAGGACTTGTGTGTTTCTTGAGAACGGCACAGCTGTTCCATCTCCATCTCGCACTCTGCTTCTTCCAGGTGGCGTTTCTTCTACTGAAAAAGGCGGGTCTGCTTCCGCTTCCGCCCGCGTTGCGTCCATCTCCTCCAGAATCTGTCTGCACTCTTCGTCGAACCAATCGTTCCGCCGACTTCGTCCCACATACCCGACATTGTTCTCCGCTGCGTCGTTAATGGCTGCTTTAACTGTACTCTAGCAGTCCTCAAGAGGGCCCCATCGAGCCTCTTCCGGCAACGCTGCCTCGAGATGCTGCGCGTATGCAGTGGCTACATCAGGTTGCTTCAGTCGCTCTAGGTCGTACCGCGGCGGTCGTCGGTACCGAACATTGTTGATGACAGATAGTTTTGGGCGCAGTTTCACCATCACCAGACAGTGGTCAGAGTCGATGTTAGCGCGGCGATATGTCCTGACGTCGATAATGTCGGTGAAGCGCCGTCCATCAATCAGAACGTGGTTGATTTGTGATTCTGTCTGCAGTGGTGATCTCCAGGTGTACCGATACGGGAGGCTGTGTTGGAAGTATGTGCTGCGAATGGCCATATTCTTGGAGGCGGCGAAATCAATTAGTCGTAGGCCGTTTTCGTTCGTCAGCCGGTGTGCGCTGAACTTCCCAATAGTCGGTCTAAACTCCTCCTCTTGGCCAACCTGAGCGTTCAAATCTCCTATGATGATTTTGACGTCGTGGCTTGGCAGCTGTCGTACTCACGTTCCAGCTGCGCGCAGAATGCGTCGTTATCATCATCAGTGCTTCCGGAGTGTGGTCTATGGACGTTGATTATGCTGAAGTTGAAGAACCGGCCTTTGATCTTCAACCTGCACATTCTTTCATTGATCGGCCGCCACCCGATCACGCTGCTTTGCATATCGCCCATCACTATGAAAGCTGTTCCCAGCTCGTGTGTGTTGCCGCAGCTCTGGTAGATGATATGATTACCTCTAAACGTTCCCACCATTGATCCCTTCCAACAAACCGACAAGCTGGAGTGTGAGAACTTTCGAGCGATCACCATCCTTAATGCCGCCTACAAAGTGATTTCCCAGATCATCTTCCGTCATCTGTCAGCATTAGTGAATGAGTTCGTGGGAAGTTATCAAGCCGGCTTCGTTGACGGCCGCTCTACAACGGACCAGATCTTTACTGTACGGCAAATCCTTCAAAAATGCCGTGAATACCAGGTTCCAACGCACCATCTGTTGATTTCAAGGCGGCATACGACAATATAGACCGCGTAGAGCTATGGAAAATTATGGACGAGAACAGCTTCCCTGGGAAGCTGACCAGACTGATCAAAGCAACGGTGGATGGTGTGCAAAACTGTGTGAAGATTTCGGGCGAACACTGTGCCTGTTGTTCAACATTGCGCTAGAAGGTGTCATGCGGAGAGCCGGGTGCCGGGGTACGATTTTCAACAGATTCAGTCAATTTATTTGTTTCGCGGATGACATGGACATTGTCGGCCGAACATTTGCAAAGGTGGCAGAACTGTACACCCGCCTGAAACGTGAAGCAACAAAAGTTGTTGGAAGCAACAAAAGTTGGAATGCGTCAATGACACCCCTAATAAAAAAATCCAAAATAATTACAATAGAAATTATTGTAACCGTACGCTGAAATTAATAGTAATTACGGTTAACTCTATTGTGGCTCACAATAGAATAACATTGAAGAATATTGTTTTCCACCATAAAGCCTATTGTAAATGGCAGTTTTACAATAGAAAATAGGGGTTGATATGTATCTTTACAATAAAAAAATCGATTTTTTCTCGAACAAATTTTTGCCATTACAATTGAATTTATTGTGATTCTATTGCCAACTTTTACTTAAAATAGAATCAAATGTACGTCTATTGAAACAACAATATGGCACTTTAATTGGTATGATATAAAAACAATAGAATGTAATGTTCATAAATAAAATGTATTGTATTTGTATAATGTTTTATTGCAACTCTATTGTATTTTTTATCCGGGAAAGTATATGATTGTAGGCGGAACCGAGCGCGACAGGGCCCGCCTGGGAAGCAGTGTTACGGTAGACGGTGATTCCTTCGATGTGGTCGAGGAATTCGAAGGCGTATCGTCTGGGGAAGTCGGGCCTACTACAGGCTCCAGAAGAAACTGCGGTCAAAAAAGATCCGCCACCGCACCAAATGTGTCATGTACAAGACGCTAATAAGACCGGTTGTCCTCTACGGACATGAAACATGGGCAATGCCCGAGGAGGAATTGCAAACACTCGGAGTATTCGAGAGACGGGTGCTTAGGCCCATCTTTGGCAGCGCGCAAAAAAACGGTGTGTGGCGGCGAAGAATGAACCACGAGCTCGGCCATCTCTACGGCAAACCCAGTATCCAGAAGGTAGCTAAAGCCGGAAGGATACAATGGGCAGGACATGTTGCAAGAATGCCGGACAGCAACCCTGCAAAGATGGTGTTCGCTTCCGATCCGCCAGGTACGAGACGACGTGGAGCGCAGCGAGCGAGATGGGTAGACCAGGTGCAAAACGACTTGGCGAGCGTGGGGCGTATTCGAGGATGGAGAGATGCGGCCTCGAACCGTGTATTGTGGCGTCAAATTGTTGATTCTCTGTTATCTGTTTATGTAGACTAAATAAATGATTCAAGACCGAATTGATGGTTCATTACTTTGACATGTTGAAAGAAAGCATCAGTAAGGCATCGCTGCATTCGTAATGCTGATTTAGAGTATCGTTGTCTGACAGTAGATAAATAAAAGCAACTTCACATCGTTAAAACTGATCTAATGCAATTAGCATTTATCATGCCGAATTGTGATTGATATATGTGCAATATTGTAATGCTTGGTGTTACTTGGGGAAGTAACTCGGATGAATTCAGAAGGGATTGATAAGGAAATTTACGAAAGAAATGTTGAAGGGATTCCCAATGGTACTCCTGAAGGAATTGTCGAAGGAATTCCTTGAGAAATTTCCGATGGAATTCCCGAAGAAATTGCCCGAAAGAATTCCCGGAGGAAATACCGAAAATAATTCCTAAAGGAATTCACGAAGATGTTATCGAGAATGGAGTACCGGAAGGTATTTCCTGAGAAATTTCCGAAAATATTCCCGGAGGTATTTCCGAAGAAATTTCTGGAGGGATTCCCGAAGGAATTCCCGGAGAAATATCCGTAGGCCGAAGAAATCCCCCCGTTCTTCCTTGCCGAAGAAATTCCCGGAAGAACTGCCGAAATAATTCCCGGAGGAATTCCCGAAAATAATTCCTGAAGGAATTCCGGAACATGTTATCGAAGGAATTCCAGAAGATGTTATCGAAGGAATTCCCGGATAAGTGCAGGAAAGGATTTCATGAGGAATTCCCGATGGAATTACAGAAATAAATCTCAAAGGAATTCCCGGATGAATTATCGAAGGAATTCCCGAAGGCATTTTCTAAAGAATTCCCGAAGACGTTTCCGAAGAAATTCCTGGAAGAATTCCCGAAGAGTTTCTGGAGGAATTTCCGGAGAAGTTATCGAAGGGATTCCCGGAGCATTGCCCAAAGGGATTTTCAGTGGAATTCCCGGAGGAAAGGACTTCCCGGTGGAATTCCCTGAGGATGTATTCCCGAAAGAATTTATGGAGGTATTTTCGAAGTAATTCCCGGAAGCATTATCGAAGCAATTCCCTGATAAATATTCGAAGAAATTCTATATAACCAGGGCTGGTAGCGACCGAAGCCACTCAAAATAGTGACTTTAGTGACCAAAGTTGACGAAAAAAAGGACCAAATAGTGACTTTCAGTTGCAAAAAAAGTGACCAATAGTGACTTCCAATTTCAGTTGCAATTTCGATGAGACGAAAACAAGCGTTTTTGGGTCGAGGGAGAATAATTTTTCCGTAATTTGTGGCGGGAAACATCTTTCACTCACAACTTTTATCTCTTAGAACAAACTCAGAAGAATTGTATTACCCTCTCTTTCAACCCCACGGAAATTTTACTCAATATCAGTCAAAAGCAGCACTACACAAAACTATGAGTAGTCTTGCAAGCAAATCATTTTTTTACGTCACTGAGCGAAATATGGTTATCACTCCTAACACCTGGGCCCTGTAGCATAATCAGACTAATAATATTAGCTACAAGTTACAAGTTACAAGTCAAAAATTACAAGTACTTGTAATTTATGTTGCATAAAGTTATTCGCCAACTAATAATATTAGTACTTGTATTATTAGTAAGAAGGAAATGACAAGTCAGTCAGGTTCATTTACCTGTCAAAATTCATCCGACAGTTCACTGTCAATGCGGCGATAAATGATTTTGTTTATGTTTTTCTGAGTTTGTGCATAGAATACTGCGATAGGTATACACGGAACATGAATTTGTTATCCTTCTCTCTTTAATATTCCGTGGCTAAATCCGGTTTCGTGGTATTGGCCTTTTTACAAAGAAAAAGTAATGCGCACTGGAGTGATTTTTTAGGTGGTTTTTATAGGCGGATTTTGGGATTTACATGGGTTTTAATTTGGGCGATTTGTACTTCACTCGAACGTATATACCTTCCATGAAAAATCTAATTTCGCTATACTCGTTTGACGCGTGTTTTTGAAGCGGGTTTCAATTTACGTGTTTTGCTGGACTTATGCGGGATTTTTAGTCCAATAATTGAAATTATTATGAAATTTAGGCAATTTCTTGACAGATAAATCATCTCAAAATTTAAGTTCAAAATACTTACTAATAATAATATCGCATCAAATTGTAATAAAATTTAAGTAGTTTTTCCTTTCTTCTCCATGATTGTTGTCAAAAATAGGGCAAGATACATGGCCCCACCCGAGATAGTTAAATACAACAACCCACATTCGAGTTGAATGAGGTCAACTTTAGGTAAACTAAGTTTAGTAACTAACTCTGCTTCGGGTAACATGTTTTTACGTAGATTACGGCAAACTACATAGTCATTTTACACAAAATTGGGTTATTGGCCCAAAATGCGGTTTTAAGCGAAAACAACCCACTTTTGAGTAGTTAGCATCCCACCATTTGAATACTTAAAGTATTTCTGCTTGCTCCAGAGTTATTTGATAAATTTCACAATTCTCAGTTTTATATTGGAAAGAGAAATTTATTCGTAGTGCATAGTATTTCACGGTATAGTAATTTAAAACACTTTCAATAATAGTTTTTTCTCTGTTAATTCGTTAAAAACAATAAAACGATGTATATTTACTTTGCACAGCTGAAATAATAAAATAAAAGCTACTTGTAAATTAAATTACAGCACCATTCATACTAGTAAAAGAAACTACAAGCCAGCGCTAATAATTTCAACTTGTATTTTTTTTATGCAACAGTTACTTGTAAATTCCACTAATATTATTAGTGCGCTTTACTTGTAATATTAGACTTGTAAATTGATACTTGTAGATTCATTATGCAACAGAAAAATACAAGTTACAAGCTACCCTACTAATATTATTAGTAAAATTTCGATTATGCTACAGGCCCCTGCTTTTCTTCCCAAAAATGATTTCTCGGCGGAAATCTGCGTGAATGGGCATTCTCTTCTCTTGAGAATGAGTGATTGAATTAGCTAATCACCTACTTTAGAAAGATGCAGAGAATTCTACGATTTGTCACTGGTGCCACGGATCATTTAGGTAGAAAACGAAACAAGAATTATGAAGATTCATGTACAACGAGCCTGGGATTGAACGCTCAACCTTCTGCTTGTAACGAGGACCATGCTCTCTGAACTTTTAAATTGTTTTCCTACAAAATCCGACTTGCTGCGTATTTATGAACGATTTTTGCTATGGAATTCGACAGCGCATGAAATCTTCAAAGGAGATCAACTCCTTTCTATGATATCTACTCAATAAATATTTTTTTAAGAGGAAACCTTTCATTACATCTGTCCAATTACAAAAAATTGAGAACAAATTATATTTGCTTGAATTTTTGAGACAAATTTTTATATAGATGACTAATGAGGGATCAAGTCTCCTCAAATTGAGGCAACAATTCAAAATCCAAAAATCCTGAAATTGTGGTGGTATGTTGGCATTATTATCAATGAAGATCAATCAGCATATTTAGGGATTTGTGTTGTGAATTCATTTTGAAATGCATTTAGTCTATTGTGAGAAGTTGTTCAAATTTTGCGTGGCCACTAAACACATTTTTAGGAGGAACAAAACACAGTAAATAATAGAGTAAATAAGGAGGTTTTCAATAAAAAAAAATAACTCGCCACATAACAATCTTTTGTCTAGAGGATCTATTATAAAAATACGGTATAACAATCACTTGTCATAAGACGAGTTTATACAAGTGAAGACATTCCACTAAAAAGCTCAAAATAGTTTTCTTATCAGGTATAACAATACTACTTTAGTTCTTGGTAAAACAAGGGAGAAGCATGTCTCCCGAGGGGTCAAGTCTCCCCACCTTCCCCTACTGTATAAAGATTGAGTTTTAAAAAATAACTTGAAATCGACAGGTCACCTGCTTGCATGACTGTATACCAATTTATAAATTGTGACGTAAAACACCTTCAATTAGCTACTGGTGAAATGACAATAAGAGCAGCGAGTTAAATGGCTGGCGAAGTTTCAGAGCGATCATTTTCCAAGATCCGTAATTTCATTTCTGCCATGAACAAAGCATCATCCGATGGATACATAAAGCTTTTTAAAATAATCTTGATCAATAGTTTCAAAATAGTTGAAAATAGTGACTTTTTGCGAGAAAAAGTGACTTTAGTGACTTGAGGTCGAAAAAAGAGACTTTTTAGTGACTAGACCGAACAAAGTGACCAAGTCACTAAAAAGTGACCCGCTACCAGACAGCTATGTAAACATTTAACTCAGAATGATTGTATCGAATTATTTTCTCGATAATTGTTTAAGGGATTCCTGGAATACCGAAGAAATCAGAATGTAATCTCTAAGAAATTCCTGGAAAACATTTTTGCTGGTTTTGGCTATATTTAGTCAAATAAGTCAATTTGGTAATTTAAAGTTAACTTCAAATAAGCCAAATATCGAAATAATTCCTGGATGTATCGCTGAAGGAAGGAACTCGTGTTGAAATACCAATACCGATAGATTTCCAAGAAATTGCTGGATAAAATTCGGAAAGTATACCCAGAGTTTTTTTTTTTTTTTTTTTTTTTCGAGAGTTGACCAGCTGTAGTCTTAATAGACTGGTATCTCGACTGGGCTCTCCATGTGATACACAATACTAGCAGACGACTCAAGCTATGTTGCTCACTAGGTCACTGCGGCCTGGGTTTGTATTGTGATCATACCGATACATTATTCTTTCTATCTACAGTCTGTCAATTATAAACCGAACAAATAATGGAAGCTCAACATGTACATAGATGTTTTCTGAATAAGTAGTTAACATGTAAATTTAATTATTAGTTACTTGGAGCCGACATTCAATACCTAATAGTAGTCTATGTTGACAACGGGTGGTACTGTTGCCATTTCCAAGTAACAATCTCGAATAAAGATGTAATGATATCATTCTGGTAGGGTAGTTTCAAAATAGATTAATTTAAGTACTATTGTAATAAATGGACACATTGAAGAGCTTCCCTTATTTTAACACGGTTGAGTATCGGATGTTTGTCAATACGTCGTCGAGTTAATTGTTTTGGTCAAGTTCTATTCCCTTTTCTAATATTCAAACCTTTATTATTTATTAAAATAATGAGGTCTAAAATTCAGTTATTCAGATTCAGGGTATACAATATTCAACGCATCATATGGTCTATCCTCATTTCCGTAAGTGGTCAAGTTATTAGTCTTGTAGCAATAATAGTGGTACTAGTTATTCTCTATCTTGTGAGTGCAATGGTCTCAATTAACTATTCTAAACAGAACTCTGTCTCTTATCTTTCTGTCCACCGATGGTCATGTATTTATTTTCGTTTTTTATTTTAAGACGTTTAAGACGAAACACTAAGTCATGTCCCCTATATATCCGCTAATTTTTCTAACTAACCTAATAGAAGGAAGAGAGAAACAGTTTTTTGCGTTGATCCATGCAGCTAGAGAGACTAAAATAAAAAGATTATCGAGAAGATATAATAGATACATTCACTATCTCCAATGCCAAATTAGTAAATCTACAAATTCTACTTTTCACTACTAAAATTCTACTTCAGCTATACGGGTACAAAATGAATTATTGTTAGCTACTACTACAAGTATAAATAGATGTATGCTATTTGGATAAGCGTTTGTTTCAGGGTCTTGTTAGTATTAGAGTTATGTTAGTTAGACCCCTACTGAGCCCTGCCGGCACCTCCAAATTTACCAATAGGCAGTTGTTGTTAGATCGTGCGACACTAACCATTAGTTAACTTGGAGGCATGGTACCTCAAGTGTTTGGTATAACTGTTGACCTTATTTAAGTAAGATGTGATAAAAGTTTCTCTACGGAGCTTATTTTCAAACCATTACCATTAAAATAACGATATTCTTGTGAAAGAGATATAAAAAATGGAAAAATATCCTAATTTTTTAAATTTAGTGTTGAACTTAACCTTTGTTTGAAAAAAGCACTCTATTAAACAACAAAAATAAAAATAAAATAAAAATCTTTTTAAGACACTTGAAATATCAACGTCAAGCCCCTTATCCATGGACAGGGAAAATTCGGAAAGTATACCCAGAGTTATACACGAAAGAATAACTGGAATAACATTGACAGTATATAGTCGAATAAATATAACCATCAATTCGGCAAATTAGGTCAATCAGATATGAGTTCCATTGAAATTTAACTGAAGAAGAATAAATCGAAATGATTCAAAAAATCAAAATTTTTGCAAAAAATTAAATGAGAATAAAAAAAAACTCTATCTACAAAATTGAATAAAAATTAACTTGCCCGGGATCTATCTGTCACAGCTTCCTATCCTTAGTTCCACCAATTTGTATGTGGTCAGCTATTGTAGATAATTTCCTCTCAGCGGCCACTTCCAGTATGTAGGTATTCCATGGCTATTACAATTTCCCCTGAGTATAAATTCTTGACTTGGTCAGCTACGAATAGCCGGAGGTTTGCATTTTCCGGTTGGTAACTGTTTCTGCTGTTCGATAAAGATATACTGTTAGAAAATGAATCGTTAGAAAATTCATTATACATGCTTACATTGGCCAGGGAGAACACGAAGTTCTCACCGGAAAGTGACATGTTTCGCTTCGCTCCGGCCCCGTAGTTCATTGCCAAAAAGGACATCTTGTCTTTTGCTAGTGGGTAATCCGGTGAAAATGGTTCTCGATAGCGATCCAACGGGCCCAATGGTGCGAGGTGCGCAGCGAGCAAAGTGGAAGACGATTTGCGGACCTTCCGCATACTGTGTGGCTGGCGGCGTACAGCTATGGACCGAGCTGAATGGAGACGACTGTTGCGTCCTGCACTGGCCTCTCCGGCTTCAGACTGAATATATAATAAATACTACGTATACTTTTCCGTCGGTTTCAACCTGTGATTTTGTAATCATAACATGGCTCTTCCTGACGAGGCAGTGGCGGATGCCGATGATGTTTGCATGGAAGAAACGGCAAATATGAACATATCAAGCTCTATCTGGAATAAGGGCGAATGTCGCAAGAGAGGATTCTCTTCGCCGACTTCCCCTCTTTTTGATAAAAGTGACAAGCAGTGGATTTCTTTGTGGTTTATCACTACAGCACGATAGAAAACAATGCGAACTTGCATTCTGAGGTGATAAACTGCAAAGAAATCACCTGCTTGTCACTTTTATTTAAAAGAGGGGAAGTCGACGAAGAGAATTCTCTCTTGCGACATTCGCCCTTTTACCAGATAGAGCTTGATATAATTATTATCACTATCCAGATATTATAATTAATCTTCTAAACTTACCTATAGATGAAGAGCATTTTTATTTATGGATCAAATGAAAACCGGATGAAATAAGCCGACATAGAAAAGAAAACTGAACAACAGTATTCGCGCACATTCGCAACTCACTTTCAGCCGCTTGGTGCGGATCTGGAAACCTACATCGCCTGGATGGCGGACTGTGCCGAGGCCACATTGTCGAACGACACAAAGCCGAAGCACTTGGACAGGTTGGTTTGCTTGTCGATGAACACCTTGGCGGACACCACGTTGGCAAACGGGATCTTTGATCTGCTTCCCAGCGGCCGCGGCCACTGTTTGTGCCATCGTAGGATTAGGTAAAGGCGTTGTGATTAATGCTGCCGATGCCGCTGAGCCAAACTGGGGCAGTGCGGCGTACGGCGTCAGAGTGGTGTCATCGGTTCCTGCGGTCTACAGTGAGGTCGCTGCGTTGGTAATGGATGCGGTAGGCGTTTGGGAGGGACGGTTTGCGTTATTACCGCCAGCGTAACAAGATTCTGCATCGGGCTCAACAGTCTGCAGAAACTGTGACGCCAGCGAGATAGCTTCCTCCGCCAGGAACGGTATCTACTGCTTCGGTGGATTCGGATGGTGACCGGTGGCGTTACCGATTGCGTGATCGGCTGGTTGATGCCGTCTGATTCTGCTTCTGTTTATGGTTCGTCTGCTTCTGCTGCATTAAACTGCAAGGCGAGCAAGTTGGTTTGTGGTTTCAGTTTCGGATGGTGCAACGGGTGCAACCGAACAAGCGTCTCGATGTTGTGCAGCGCATCCTGGACCTTGAACAGTTTTCTCCGTTATAACACTAAATCGCGACCGAATCGGCGAGACAAAATTTTCGTGAAGTTTACCGGTTATCTCACCGCACAGCAAAAATGGAACGTCAAACTACGGCGACAGGGTGGTAGGGCGGTAGAGCATCCGACGCATCCGATGAAAAACAAAAACAACAAACGACAAAAACCGAACCTGGCGAATAAATTTGTTTTCACTAATACAATCGCACAAAAGAGCATTGACAGAAAAACGATAAGGTATGCAGAATCCGAGTATGAGAAAATAAGGGGGCCCGAGTTTTCACGATCACCCGATGAAATCGGGTGCCTACCAAATCGACCTATTTTTACACCGACGACGTCGATTGTCGTAGGCCACATATTTTCGTCGCCAGATTTATTGTATGATTAAGTCGCGAGCAATCGGTGCCTATTTCATCGGTGAAATAATCGATTGATTGTGTATTTATTGCTTATTTTGATCGTCTGATTATTGAACAGACGAAATCGGGTCCCTGTGTTTATAAACATAGAGTAAAGCAAAGTGTAGTATTTGCTATTTAATTAAGTTAAACAAGATCTTAATTGTAAGATTTTTCGGTTGTGACATATTCCGGAACATCCCGGAGAATGGTTATCTTGTAGTAAGCGGTTAATAAAGGTAAGTGATCACTTTTGATAGATTTTAACATTTGTTAGAATGACTGATTCCCAGAGGAAGTGAATATGTTTTAATACAATCTCTCAATTCTCATTTTTCACTAAACAACGAATAGCTTGGCAAAAATTGAAACTAAGAACATTGGAATAAGGTCTGCGTTCCGAGGCATAACTCAAGCCCCAAACGCAATGCAACGGAACGGCGTCGGAAACGGAAAATTCGACAGTTAGCCCATATATTTTCTGTCAAATTTTCCGTTTCCGTCGCCGTTCCGTTTGTATTGCGTTTGGGGCTTTAATCCAGGGTTCAGAGTCAAACTGTAGTTACTTCGTTAGCAGATTTGGTGTTCTAAGATTTTCCGTGATATGATTGAATGGAGCAAATACCCTCAGATAACTTCACAATTACTACTATTTCTTACAGAATCATCAAGCTCGAGACGTCCCCGCACGATTACAAAGTGTCTACGGTATTCCTAGAATGATCAGACGTGCCACCCGATTCGATATACAGATTAAACCCCATATTTCGTCGGATTCCATGATTATCAACACCGATTAATTTACAGATTTAGTCTAATTTGCTAAATGATGAAAATAAATAAACCGATTAAACACCCTACTTCGTCTTATTTTATTGTTCTCCACACCAATCAATCTACAGATTTTGTCTGACCTGCTCCATGATTAAATGTATTAAACCGATTTAACACCCTATATCATCTGATTTCATTATTTTGCGAACCGATCAATCTATAGACTAAGTTTGATTTAATCCATGATGAAATTTAATATTTCGATAAATCACCCTATTTCGTCTGATTTTATTATTTTCCACACCGATCAATCTACAGATTTGGTCTGGTTTGCTCAATAATAAAATTTAATAAGTCGAACAATCACTCTATTTCGTCTGGTTTCATCACACATTATTAAAAACGAAATTGACCTATTATTCATTCGATTTAGTAGATATTAGTCTACCGATTTCGTTTGGCATCGCGTCGTATGGCTCCCCTGTAAAAATCCCATAAGGCTCGGTGAAACAATCTATAAATTCGTCGGGAACATCATCGGTCGATCGTACCGACGAGAACCGATTTAGTCTGGGGGAAGGTCGGGAGGATTTTTTATGGGGGCTGTTCGAATCTGTCTCATAAAATAGCTAGCTTATTCACCGAGTACACGGAGAAACTCAATTTACCCATTAATGGGTACTTTCATATGCTATTGCCACAGACAAACAGACATAACACTCAAGATTCTTCCATCGTTCACTGATTTATCGGTCAATTCAAATAATCATTAGTTGGCCAATTCTCGCTTAACTTTTCAAAAGGACCTAAGCAACATTTTTTTCATGAATTAATTTTAATATTGCAATCAATAATTTTCATGTTGTTCTGTTGATTGCGCTATTCAAATTAATTCATGAAAAAAATGTTACTTAGGTCCTTTTGAAAAGTTAAGCGAGAATTGACCAACCGCGGCGCACCAATCGGTTTTGCTCGAGTTTGACGTTTGCTCACTACCGCCACCTGGTTCGTGATTTGCCTAAGTCGACGTAAACAACAGATGTCGTAGGTGTTCGCGTGACGATGAATTTTATCGGGAAAATACCACATTGATCAAAATGCTCGAATGGTGGGTGCAGTTGACCTCCAGAAACGTCAAATCAGAGACTAACCCGCTGGCAATCTGGCGGCCATTACCGCTCGCGGAAAACTGGATTGCAAAAAATTATAACGGCGACACATGTATCTTATATAGATATTTTTGGCAGTCAGGTGCTTGCATACACTCAGCGAACTGGATTATCGAAATTCATAACTGGGGCCTTATGAATATTCGACTGATTATTCCACCAACAGTGCTTCTTATACGCAGTTACCTCTTCGAATACCCAAGCGTCGATGGGCGTGTGGTCTACATACCGGCCTCCCGACCCCGACGTCCATGGTTCGAACCCAGTCTGCCGCACTTCCCTTTTTTTTAAATGAAAATCATCATTCATAAGGCAACATATTGAAATTCATACCGATTCCTTGTGGCAAATTTCCATAAGGCGTTTTATTGAGAATCGAACGTCCATTTTCCTCAGTGTATTGCTCTAGTTTTTACAACAATGAGGGACCGTCTGTTTACTTCGATGACATTTACTTCCAGGGTGCAGCAGCCGTAAAAAGTGTAGACAACAACACGTAAAAAAAATTAATGTTATATATTATTAAGATTTCTAATACTTTTTTGCCAAAGCAGGCGCTTAATGATATGTATAAGAAAAAACTTATACGTCGCATTAGTCACATACATTCCGAAACTTATACTTTTCATTAACTTATGAACGTTATTAGCTTTTTGATATGGGATCATTCATTAGGTGGCATAATGAAGAGTACAGTGATCGTTCGCTAATTGGGGCACGACCTCACTCCAACTAGCGAATGCCGTTCGCTAATTAGGGTGGTTTGACAAGCGTCAATGTTGTTTACTTTTTGCATTGAACAAAAGAAAATTTTACGCGCCAGAAAATATCGATCCCGCCAAACACGGAAACAAAACGTCAACGCGTTTTTGACTTCACATTCTGACGTTTAGCTGCTTTTTAATTGGGTTTCGCCCCAGACTCAAAACTCCGAGTTGATAATGATACTTGACCATATAATGTAATTTCGCATTTTGTAATTAATTGTAAGTAAGCATCATTGGGGCCAATATAGCCTGTTGATGTATCATATAAACAAATAAACCATGTTTACGGTAGTCACTGAGTGGCGATACCGGCGTTTATTGCCATTTCCAGCTCTCGATGGATTTTTGGGAAAATCATAGATCGCACTTTGAGCAGTGATGTCAAATGTTTTACAATATCTATTATTATTCCAAGCTTCATCTAAATGTATGAAACTTGGAAATTACCGTCTGTTGAACCACTATTGCAATTATTGTAATATGCTTCCACAAAGAATTCAAATTATAACTAACTTGGAAGTAGCGAAAAGATTAACTTTCACTACAAATCATTATTATTTTTCTAGAGTTTGATCAAACAAATGTACTGGCAACCCTGCCAAGTCCACGTGTTCATTTGAAAACATAAACAACTTTCGTTGGAGCCAACCCGTTTCACCCGATTCATCAGCCCGGGAGAACAAAGGATTTTGACATCTCGCACTTATGACTATCTCGCACTTCTGAAGTGCGGAGTCCAACGAGGTGGGAAGTGCGCAATATATCTGTGTTGTTAAACCTGCTACTCTATGTTTTGAGATTTTCACAATTTTCACCATGAGCTCATGGAAGAATGGTAGTTGGAAATCGATAAAATGTATGGGAAAATCAGGTATTTTGCAAATTTATGGAAAATGGTGGTGTTTTAGAAGAAAGTTTGATAAGGAATGAAGTATGAGGTGAAAAGATTATCTCCTGCACTTAGTTTGCACTGATTAGTAGTTTATAGAAAAGATATTTTAGTTACTAAATAAATATTGTCGCTGTCGTCGCTGTCCGGAACACTTTTTTGCTGGCGAGGATAGGGGAGCTAAATGTCAAAGAAGGAAAATCCATACGATTTGACAGGTAATGTACCACACATGTTTCGGACAGCAGAACAAAGGGAACCGAAGCGACAATCTTCATCTAGTATTATGCATCCCAAGATAAACACTCAGATCATGATCATCTCAATCAGCCTCCGTCGAATCGCGCTGGAGCGCGCCCATTTACTTTACACACGGCGGCTATTCAGCTTTGGCAACCCCATTCGGCGGCGTATTAAATTTAACAGCACAGACACGCACCTTGTGTAAAAGCTTATGGGCGCGCTGCTGCGCAATCTTTGCTTGCGCGTTACCACCGCGAAGTGCTGAGCGTTTTGGAAGAGCGCGACAATAACTAAAATATCTTTTGTTTATAGTGATGAATTTTTGATTCAAATAACGCCATCTCTTGCATTAATCGTTTTGACTTATTATGGGGAGAAAAGGAAAAACCTGAGACGAGACCTGCAAAGAGGAAAAAATGTAACTTCAGCTGCTGCCAGTCAACTGCTGTCACGAACTGTCAGGTGCAACCAGCAGCTTTTTGAGTGAAAGTATTGGTATCCCAAATAAAATATTCCACATCATTTTTGTTTTACCAAGATTTTTTTACTTTAACGAGTATTCCAAACCTTCCGTTTAGCTTGTTAATAATCAGTAATAAACCTGTGTTTTGTTCCCGGTATAAAAATCCTTATGAAAATGAATTAACTATTTCGTGAATTGGATACACTTTTATTGTGCTCAGAAGGGTCCACCTGGGGCTTAGGTGAAACAGTCAAGTAAACAGTTGAAACTCGATGGTCAACTGTGATGAAAAGAAGAACAAGTGTCAAAACAAGAGAAAAGAAGCAGCGTCTTTGCAGGTCTCGTCTCAGGGAAAAACTACCCAAATTTTGTTGCGTTATTCTCATCGGTGAGTATTTTGAACTCAAATTTTAGGTTGATTTATTGTCCGTGTACACGGACAGATAAATCAACCCAAACTTTGAGTTCAATATACGCACTATTGAGAATATCGTAGAAAAAATTACCCAAATTTGGGTAGTTTTCCTTTTTCCATGATTGGTATCAAAACTAGAGCAAAATGCAAACACCTCGCCGAGGTTGCTCAGCCCAATAACCCAAATTTGAGTAAATTCAATATTCTCTATTTTGGGTTGATTAAGGTCCGCTAAATTAAACTCAGCTTTGGGTAAATTGTTTACATGGGATTAAAGGCAAACTACCTAGTGCCAGAAAAGTCATTTTACTCAAATTTGGGTTATTGGCCCAAACCACGGTTTTGAGTGCAAACAACCCACTTGTGGGTAGTTTTGGTTCAGTGTACAACATTTATTTCAGTGGAGTATGAAAAAAGTCATGTGCGCTATTTTCCCTTTTTTCTAACCAATCTACTTTGTCGATTATCAATCTGCCAGAATCTGCATTCGCTTTACAGGTGTATTTGATTTGCATTGCATTCTATTTCCACGGCTGTTTGGTGCTGCAAAAATCGTTTTCATTCGGAAATATTTGTCCTGTGCTGTTTGGAAACCTCGCTGGATTCATGTTTAAGTGTGCCGTCGTCAAAGAAAAGCATGTCTCTTCGGGAAAATCGCGGAAAACAATTTCCTCTCATAGCAGGGTAAAGTTGCACAAATGTGACAGTTAAAATATCGCAGTACTCGCCTTTCTGTCAAAGTGCGGTTTTGGAACAGTGAAGTGCGCGTGTGGTTGTGCGGCGAACTTCGGATCGCGTGCGGCCGTGTGAGTGTGTTTCGTTGTTGCGGGCCGAAAAAGGGAACGCCATATTGAACAAAAGAAGAGACGAGAGAATAGTTTGTTCGTCGTTCAGCAGCCGCAGTCGCCCGTCAAAAAGGCCTAGTGCGAAGCAAAACCTAAAAAGCATTTTTCGCAATCCGCACCGGAACCGATACGAGTGATTCTACGTGGACATTTCCTGCCGGAACGGCCGGATATTTCGGTTGCAAAAGACTTCGTTTCAGTCTCGATGTGAAGAGTCAAAGGGAGTCTGGGGATCTGCAGGCGAACCGTGTCCGAATCCTGAGAAGTGTGTGTTTTTTTTTCTTGTATCTCTGTGCCCCACGGATGCCAATAAATCTCGCAATCACTGTAAGAATAGGATCTGATGGATCTGGGAAATTTGTGACACCATTGAATGAAGGATCGATTTTTTATGGGATTGTGATTGCTAGAGATTAGGAAACAAGGACTGGTGGAGTAGTTTCATCTATGTTGTATCTATATTCAAATATAATGCAGTTTTAGAATCCTTAAAAAACAAATTATGTGTCTATAAAAAATGTTTCATGAGTATTGCTTGTGACGATTGCACCACATTAACATGTTTTGGAGTAACCTTTTTGACTGATATATTGGCAATGTATTGCGGTAAGTATTGCCCTTTATTGCTTGAAAAGAGATCACAATGTTTGTCAGCGATTAATCGTAGACGAAAGGGTATGGACCTTATTCTAAACGTTGAATGAAATGCCTACATACAGCTTCATTAACTTTCCGGGTCTCTGATGCAGTATTGTGTACAACTAGTTTGATTATTTTGAATGTGTTGTACCTAATTTTTACAATGGAGAAGACGGTTAATCCACTGAGAATAGATTTATTGCGATTAATCGTCTATTGCTTATTCTGCATCGTCTGCTTTGTAGCTGCGTTTCTTTTTACTGAGCTACGTAAGCTCCGCCGATTATTAAATTAGTATGGATGCACCAATGAATGTAAAATTGCTCTATTGCGTCAATGACAACTCGAATATCCTCTCACGTGCATGTGAAGTCAAATACCTAAGTACATATGCAGAACTATACGATTTTTGACTTCTTTATTTTAGTTTATCGCTATTAAGCTTGGTTCAATAGCAAGAAAATGTTGTTCACTATTGTTGAACTATTCTGAATTACTATTCTGTATCAATATCTCCTCATGGGGCCCTGCTTAGCCGTGCGGTAAGATTCGCGGCTACAAAGCAAGACCATGCTGAGGGTGGCTGGGTTCGATTCCCGGTACCGGTCAAGGCAGTTTTCGGTTTGGAAATCGTCTCGACTTCCCTGGGAATAACAGTATCATCGTGTTAGCCTCATGATATACGAATGCAGAAATGGTAACTTATTTGGCTTAGAAACCTCGCAGTTAATAACTGCGGAGGTGCTTAATGAACACTGTTGTGCCAGTGGGGGATGTAATGCCAATGAAGAAGAAGAAGACCAATATCTCCAATAAGTTTTTTTGTTGTATTTTTTGTTTATCTTTAATGATAACCAGGTAATATATACAAACTTTACTACGGGTCAAGGAAGCAAGTGGTTTCATGAGTTTACTGCATTAATTGTCATAATGGAAACATGAACTAGAACGCTAGTAGCCCTGTAGCTATCTTCTATTTATCTCTCGCGTTTGAAATTATAGGGGCATAACAGCATTGATCGATTATTCTTCGTTGATGTTTTCATTTTATTATTGTAGCGAATTGCAGTAGTTAAGTATATATAAGTATATTTATTTGTTACGATAGCCTACCAGTTACAGGACTTTTACTTAGGTCAAGAAAGTTTTCCAAACATTTAATGGCTTGGTGTGTTAAAATATGAATACACCTTGCACCAGAAACAACAATCACGGTTGTAGCTTTTAAAACGATTGAGTTATCAACAAAATACAAAATCGATCAATACAGTTGCGCCCCTATGATTCTCAGCGTAAGATCTATAATAACAACCAAACATAGCTCGTGGAGATGTACACTGCCGGTGGACGCATAATTGTCCCATGTGTATAGGGAATACCAGCAAACATGGGACAATTATGCTTCCACCGGCAGTACAGGGCTGTTACAACATTAGCGGATTTCGCGATTTCTATACAATTTATATAGAAAGGATTTACAAAACAATAAATAGCTTATTAATTTCTTTTGGTACAAAAATGATTTAAATTTAGATGCACTTAAAATTTTAAACTCTCGCAAATCGTCTGTAATCTAACTTGGTAACAGTTGGTAATATCTCAGAATAGATATCTTTCAAATCGGCTCATTCCACCATTCGGGGTACACGGGTCCCATCGCCGATAATATTTAAGCTCTCATATATTTTGTTGCTATGAAAGAAATGTTATTAACCATTATTATTAGTATTATACAATTATTGTTGTGGGGTTGCCTAGGATGTGGTGGGGTTTGACAGTGGGCCCTGTTAAACCTCTATAAAAAGCTGCATGTATCCGCAAGTAGGCCCCACCAAAGCGACCGTGTGCCGCTCAAAGCGCACAAGCCCAAGTCCTGGTGTTAGGTGGGACGCTAAACAGCCCTGACACGACGGCCCTCCGGCGAGACAGGAGGTTTGCGCTGGCCCAATAAGCCGCCTAGAAAACCAATCATTACGAACAATATAAGAGATAATGCGACTCGATATAATCGGCAAAGACCTAGGCGACGAATACAGGATCACGATTGGAAGCTTGGAACATGGAATTGCAAGTCGCTAGGTTTCGCAGGTTGCGACAGGATGATCTACGATGAATTACATCCCCGCAACTTCGACGTCGTGGCGCTGCAGGAGATTTGCTGGACAGGACAGAAAGTGTGGAAAAGCGGGCATCGAGCGGCTACCTTCTACCAAAGCTGTGGCACCACCAACGAGCTGGGAACCGGCTTCATAGTGCTGGGTAAGATGCGCCAACGCGTGATTGGGTGGCAGCCAATCAACGCAAGGATGTGCAAGCTGAGGATTAAAGGCCGTTTCTTCAACTATAGCATCATCAACGTGCACTGCCCACACGAAGGGAGACCCGACGACGAGAAAGAAGCGTTCTACGCACAGCTGGAGCAGACATACGATGGATGCCCACTGCGGGACGTTAAAATCGTCATCGGTGACATGAACGCACAGGTAGGAAGGAGGAAATGTATAGACCGGTCATCGGACCGGATAGTCTGCACACCGTATCGAATGACAACGGCCAACGATGCATAAACTTCGCAGCCTCCCGCGGAATGGTAGTCCGAAGCACCTTCTTTCCCCGCAAAAATATCCACAAGGCCACATGGAGATCACCTAACCAAGAAACGGAAAACCAAATCGACCACGTTCTAATCGACGGTAAATTCTTCTCCGACATCACGAACGTCCGCACTTACCGCAGTGCGAATATTGAATCCGACCACTACCTCGTTGCAGTATGCCTGCGCTCAAAACTCTCGACGGTGTACAACACGCGTCGAAGTCGGACGCCGCGGCTTAACATTGGGTGGCTACAAGATGGTAGACTAGCCCAAGAATACGCGCAGCAGCTGGAAGTGGCACTTCCAACGGAAGAGCAGCTAGGCGCAGCGTCTCTTGAAGATGGCTGGAGAGATATTCGATCCGCCATTGGTAGCACCGCAACCGCTGCACTTGGCACGGTGCCCCGGATCAGAGAAACGACTGGTATGACGGCGAATGTGAGCAGTTAGTGGAAGAGAAGAATGCAGCATGGGCGAGATTACTGCAACACCGCACGAGGGCGAACGAGGCACGATATAAACAGGCGCGGAACAGACAAAACTCGATTTTCCGGAGGAAAAAGCGCTAGCAGGAAGATCGAGACCGTGAAGAAACGGAGCAACTGTACCGCGCTAATAACACGCGAAAGTTTTATGAGAAGTTAAACCGTTCACGTAAGGGCCACGTGCCACAGCCTGATATGTGTAAGGACATAAACGGGAACCTTCTTACGAACGAGCGTGAGGTGATCCAAAGGTGGCGGCAGCACTACGAAGAACACCTGAATGGCGATGTGGCAGACGAAGATGGCGGTATGGTGATGGACCTGGGAGAACGCGCGCAGGACATAATTCTACCGGCTCCGGATCTCCAGGAAATCCAGGAGGAGATTGGCCGGCTGAAGAACAACAAAGCCCCTGGGGTTGACCAACTACCAGGAGAGCTATTTAAACACGGTGGTGAGGCACTGGCTAGAGCGCTGCACTGGGTCATTACCAAGATTTGGGAGGAGGAAGTTTTGCCGCAGGAGTGGATGGAAGGTGTCGTGTGTCCCATCTACAAAAGGGCGATAAGCTGGATTGTAGCAACTACCGCGCAATCACATTGCTGAACGCCGCCTACAAGGTACTCTCCCAAATTTTATGCCGTCGCACCAACTGCAAGGAGTTCGTGGGGCAGTACCAGGCGGGTTTTATGGGCAAATACTCCACCACGGATCAGGTGTTCCCCTTTCGCCAAGTACTGCAGAAATGCCGCGAATACAACGTCACATTCATCGACTTCATCTATTCATCGACTTCAAAGCCGCATATGATACAATCGATCGGGACCAGCTATGGCAGCTAATGCACGAACACGGTTTTCCGGATAAACTGACACGGTTGATCAAAGCGACGATGGATCGGGTGATGTTCGTAGTTCGAGTTTCAGGGGCATTCTCGAGTCCCTTCGAAACCCGCAGAGGGTTACGGCAAGGTGATGGTCTTTCGTGTTTGCTATTCAACATCGCTTTGGAAGGGGTAATACGAAGAGCAGGGATTAACACGAGTGGTACAATTTTCAATAAGTCCGTCCAGCTATTTGGTTTCGCCGACGACATAGATATTATGGCACGTAACTTTGAGAAGATGGAGGAAGCCTACATCAGACTAAAGAGGGAAGCTAAGCGGATCGGACTAGTCATCAACACGTCGAAGACGAAGTACATGATAGGAAGAGGTTCAAGAGAAGACAATGTGAGCCACCCACCGCGAGTTTGCATCGGTGGTGACGAAATCGAGGTGGTAGAAGAATTTGTGTACTTGGGCTCACTGGTGACTGCCGAAAATGACACCAGCAGAGAAATTCGGAGACGCATAGTGGCTGGAAATCGTACGTACTTTGGACTCCGCAAGACGCTCCGATCGAATAGAGTTCGCCGCCGTACCAAACTGACAATCTACAAAACGCTAATTAGACCGGTAGTCCTCTACGGACACGAGACCTGGACGATGCTCGTGGAGGACCAACGCGCACTTGGAGTTTTCGAAAGGAAAGTGCTGCGTACCATCTATGGTGGGATGCAGATGGCGGACGGTACGTGGAGGAGGCGAATGAACCACGAATTGCATCAGCTGTTGGGAGAACCATCCATCGTTCACACCGCGAAAATCGGACGACTGCGATGGGCCGGGCACGTAGCCAGAATGTCGGACAGTAACCCGGTGAAAATGGTTCTCGACAACGATCCGACGGGCACAAGAAGGCGAGGTGCGCAGCGGGCAAGGTGGATCGATCAGGTGGAAGATGACTTGCGGACCCTCCGTAGACTGCGTGGTTGGCGACGTGTAGCCATGGACCGAGCCGAATGGAGAAGACTCTTATATACCGCACAGGCCACTTCGGCCTTAGTCTGATTAAATAATAATACAATTATTGTTTGATGCGACCCCAGATTGTGACGAACAATGAGTCACATTTAGAAGCTGAAATGTGTTCCAGTTATTTAATTTTTCAAATTTAGTGAAAACTATACCTTTTTCTCTATGTCGATCGATTCTGAGTATTCATAAAAAAAGCATTATTTAATATCTCTTTTGAAAACGCAAACATTAATTTAATATTGTTCTTGATGCATTGCATATTCATCAGGAGAAAAAAGAAAAACAAACTTTTTCCAATCATCGGAGTATGAACTATGAACGGAAGCGTGCGCGGTGCGCCTTTCGGCAAAGCACAGCCCGACACTACGATCGAGTCTAACCGAAGGTGCGTCGCGTCGTTGATTGTTCTCGCAGCGCGTCGAACGGGTTTGACTCCTGCGCGCATAGCAGAACATGCATCGTAACGTGCTTGCTTCGCATGCGAAAAAGGATGATGTGAGGAAACGGAGAAAGCTGGCAACGCTCACGCTGGTTCTCTGCGCGCGGAGAACGAGTGAGCATACCAAGGAGGAAATTATTTCAAATCATTTGTCATGGCGCAAAACTTTAAATTTGACTTCTGGCAGCGCTGCTGTTGGTTCTTCATTATGGATCGTACGACTGGCAAAAGCTTTCTATGTGATGGGGTGTGGTGTGTCGAAGAAACACCCATTTAGGTGCAATTTGACTGTACGCCAGGCATGTGGCGTTAACTTGATCTGCCTACGAAATATTTTGTTTCTTAGATGTTTAGATGTTAAAAACATTGGACATATTACGTGAAACTTTGTTTAAAAAATTTACTGGGTAATTTATTTGCCCTAACAATTAATTGCCATTAATTTCCTACTTCTGACCTAAAAATGGTTACCTGTTCCATGAACAGGTAGAACGTATGGACGAGTCGCCTCTGCCTATTTGTAGCTGCAATACGCCTTTCCACCTCTCGGGTAACATCATTATCGTACATCACTAATGTTCCAAGATACACAAATTCTTCCACCACTTCAAATTTTTCACCATCCAGCACCATTTCAATACCACCATCACTAATGAACCCGCGTTGATTGCCAGCGACTATGTAATTCGTTTTGCTGGTATTGATCGTGAGTCCAATTCTCGCTGTCTCCCTCTTAAAAGGGACAAAAGCCTCTTCCACGGCACGTCGATCAATCCCGATAATATCGATATCGTCCGCAAATCCCAGGAGCATATGCGATCTTGTGACGGTACCGCTTCTTTGTACACCAGCTCTTTTAATCGCTCCTTCGAGCGCTATATTGAACAGTAGATTCGACAGTGCATCACCCTGCTTTAATCCATCTAAGATAACGAACGCATGACGTCGATATTTCATCCGCAACCCTTACACTTGATTTCGATCCGTCCAACGTTATACGAATCAGCCGTATCAGTTTCGCCGGAAAACCATGTTTTAGTTTAATTTGCCATAATTCATTCCGTACTGGATCGTTCGCCGTCTTGAGATCAATAAACAGATAATGTGTCTGCAAGTTGTACTCACGGAACTTATCAAGAATTTGTCTCAGGGTAAACATTTGATTCGTCATTGATCGGCCCTCACGGCCCTGCTTGGCAAGGATGTTAACGATCATTCAGTAATTTGCGTTCGATCATTTAGTAGTTTGTCAATAACACATTCCAGAAGCTTAATTTCAAAATATGTTGTATGGTGGACTTCCAGTGCGATGGTTTTTCTACAACTTTGCCTAATGGTTCGTTATTAGAATTTAACTAATAACGGAGGTAGAGCGCTAGTTACAGTAACCTAAACTAAATGATTGGAATTTTGTTATCATTTAGTCTAAGTTACTGAAACTATAGCTATAACTCCGTTACTAGTGGAATTCAAACCATGAACCATTAGGCATAGTTGTAGAAAAACCTTCGCACTAGAAGTCCACCATACAACACATTTTGAAATTCAGCTTCTGGAATGTGTTATTGAGCAACGTCTAACAATATACCCTTTGTCGTCAACAGAGTTTGTTACTGACAAACGCACCTCGCAACAAACCTCAGAACCCAAACACAATATGACACGAATCATTTGTTTTGCATGTTCTGATATTTCCGAAAATACGAGACTAGTGTTAAATGAGAAAAGGAAAAGAATAAATTAAAGTTACGTTTGAAAATCTAAAGAGAAATAGTAGAGAATAAAGAAGAGAAGAAAATTAGTGCTAGTGTAAAAAGAAGATTAGTTTTAAGATTCAATTAAAAATTTAAGAAGAAGAGAAAAAGCGTAATTTTAATTGTTTTTCATAAATAAAAAAGGACAGAATCAGTTCAATCAAAGGTAATTGCCTATTTCCGGGGATTAAACCACCCGACTTGGACGTTAATTTACAATGTTATGAAAACTCATATGTGAATATGTACGTTATGTGGAAGATATTGATTTGGAAAATGTATTGGAGGTAACCGCTAGACTGGTGCTTTAACCAACTAAGCTACGAAGGACCTCCGCCCGTCGGCCTTCGCAACCTAGCGGCTACTGAACGAGCTCGAGATTCCCAAATTGGACGCATAGTCAAATCACTCGCAATCCATTTCTCAAGCCAATACTTCCACATGTGTATAGTACACGTCCACATTAGAGGATCGTGAGTATTTAGAATGTCTGGCGGCTATACACATTCTTCATCAGCAACTGTACTGATCAAGTGAGGGTGTGTAAGCTATGTAAGGACAGAATGTCGAAGACTGCAAGGGAAACGAGGACATCGACAGCTGTGGCTGCACAGATCAGATCGCAGAACAGCCAGGGGGCACAAGGACGACGCATCCTGGAACAAAAAAAAGTCGAACAACGGCTCCAAAAAGTAAAGGAACGAAGGTGCAAGAATCGAACGGCAACACAACGGGAATGAATGAAGCGGATTCACAAGGAACAGAAGACAGGAACTGTAGCACGGTTTACCTGGAACCCCTAATCTTCGATAAAGATATACCGAAACATCTAGTGGAGGTAGGGAAGTTGCTTCACCAATCTGGTTTTAGGAACTACAAAGAAATCACGAAGATAGAACGATTCAGATTCATGGTCGATTTACTATCGACCCACGATTACGAAGCGGTGAAGAAAGTGAATCTGTCAGAAAAAAATCAAATCTACACACCGAAAATTCAGAATCAAACGATATGCTTTGTTCCCGGTGTGCCAGAAAGTTTCGAAGAGGGAGAGACGCAACTAAATATGGTAACTGAAGTTCCGGTGATTAAAGTGGAAAGGATGAAGAAGAGAAATCGGGACCAGGAACTGGTAAACACCAACAACCTAATGGTCACGGTCCAAGGACGAGAGGTCCCCCGTTTTATTAAAATTTATGGAGTACCCTTCCGAGTGTACCTATACATCTTCCCAGTAAAACAATGTGGAAATTATTGGAAATTTGGTCACACAAAGACAAAATGACACGGGAGAACCATCTGCGGAAAATGTGGACAAGGACATGAAACGGACGATGAAGCTTGTCAACGGGGACCTCGATGCATAAACTGCAAACAAGAACATGAAGCCAATAACAGAGGATGTCCAGAAAGGAACCGAAGGATAAAAATTCTGGCTAACATGCGAGGAAAGGAGCGAGTACCTTTTGCGCAGGCGAAAAAAGATTTTTCAAGAAGCCATAACAGTTTTTCTGTTCTCGCCGAGGAGGGAGATTTTCCAGACTTCTGCGAAACAGAGTCCAATCTCGGGACTTACTCTGGAACCGGCCCGAAGCGAAACCGAATATGGCAACAAAATCAACGAATTACCCATGAACAGGTGGCGGAAAACCGGAGGAACATCACAAGAAGGAGACGCAGTGCAGAGAATAGCGAGCCAGAACTTTATGGTTTCATTAGACTGCAAATATAATCAATTTTAAGTAAAAATAGTGAAAATATTGAAAACAATCAAGTAACTATTGATTTACAATCAAAAACTTTTTTTTTGCATTTTCCACTAATTTAAGCTATGCCAAATAACTTTTGTTCAAGCATTTTTTCCATAGATCAGAGGTTCCCAAACTTTTGGATATGCGACCCGCCTAGCAGAATTCCATATTGCTTGCGACCCACCAGCTACCAAATGCATTGCTTTTGTCAAATTAGATAAAAATTAGTTCGCGTTAGATTGGACAAATTTTAATAAATTGCTTTATATCCCATTATGGTATTTGTCAAAAAATCGTCAATTTTTTGGATTGGATGTGGATTGGATTTGGATGGAATTTGAATTGAATTTGGGTTGGATTTGGCCCTGTCCACGGATGATGGGGTCAACGTTGATAAGTCAAGTGTCTGCATATTGTTAAAATTGTGAAATAATTTGTTCTTTTTCAGAGCTGGTAGCGACTGAAGCCACTCAAAAAAGTGACTTTAGTGACCAAAGCTGACGAAAAAAGGGACCAAATAGTGACTTTCAGTTGCAGAAAAAGTGACCAAATAGTGACTTCCAATTTCAGTTGCAAGTTCGATTAGACGAAATCAGGCGTTTTTGGGTCGACGGAGATATTTTTTTTCGTAATTTGTGGCGGAAAACATCTTTCATTCACCACTCTTTTCTCTTAGAACGAACTTAGAAGAAAAACGAAAATCGTACTCGCTAAAATTTATCTACTCAGTGACTAAGTAAAATTGTACTGCCCTCTCTTTTAACCCCACGGAAGTTTTACTCAATATCTGTAAAAAGCAGGACAACTCAAAACTATGAGTAGTCTGCAAGCAAATCAATTTTTTACGCCACTAGAAGTGAGCGAAATATGGTTATCACACTTAACACCTGTTTTTCTGCCCTGAAAATTATTTCTCGGCGAAAATCTGCGTGAATGAGCATTCTCTTCTCGTGAGAATGAGTGAAAATTACGATCATTAGATTAGCTGAACACCTACTTAAGAAAGATGCAGAGAACCCTACGATTTGTCATAGGTGAAACGGATGTTTTTTAAATTTTTGTGTGACAAGAACAACAGTACGGATCGTGTGACAAGAACAACAGTACGGATCGTTTTGGTAGAAAAGGATACAAAAATTATGAAGATTCATGTATAGCAATAGTTCACTAACTGGGCGCTTTTTAACTGGACTGTTTTTTAACTGGGCGTTCGCTAACTGGGCCAAAGCCCAGTTAAAAAGCAGTTATCCGTCAAAAAACATCAACAAAGACTCAGTGACGAGGGGACTCTGAATGGTATATTCTTTAAGCTTCATATAAAACACGATCACAACAATGCATCGCGAATTCCCTCGTCAGCCCAGTTAAAAAGCGGTATTTTAACCCAGTTAGCGAACGGATGCTGTACAACGAGCCTGGGATTGAACCCTCGACCTCCTGCTTGTAATAAGGACCATGCTCTCTGATTTTTTAAATATTTTTACTCCAAAATACGTAGATTTTCCGACTTGCTGTGCGTATTCATGTACGATTTTTACTATGGAATTCAACAGCGCATGCAATCTTCAAAATTGGGGAGACTTGATCGCCTTTCGATGATATATACTCAATAAATATTTTTTTAGAGTAAACCCTTCATTACATCTGTCAAATCTACAAAAAATAGTAGCTTGAGAACAAATTATACTTTCTTGAATTTTTTATATGGATGCCCAATGAGGGATAAAGTCTGATCAAATTGAGGCAACAACTTAAAATCCAAATATCCTGAAATTGTGGTGGAATGATGGCATTTTTATCAGTGAAGGTCATTTAGCATATTTATTGGTTTGTGCTGTGAAAACATGATAGCATTTGGGAGAAGTTGTAGTAAATAATAGAGTAAATAAGGTTGTCAATTAAAAAAAATAACTCCCAACTCCAATAAAAATCCGCTATAACAATACTACTTTAGTTCTTGGTAAAACAGAAGTGAATCAAATATCCCAAGGAATCAAGTCTCCCCACCTTCCCATACTGCATAAAGTTTGAGTTAAAAAAACTCGAAATCGACAGGTCGAGTTAAATGGCTGGCGAAGTTACAGAGCGATCATTTTTCCAAGATCCGTAATTTCATTTCCGCCATGAACAAAGCATCTTCCGATGGATACATAAAGCTTCATAAAAAAATCTTAGTCAATAGTTTCAAAATAGTTGAAAATGGTGACTTTTTGTGAGAAAAAGTGACTTTAGTGACTTGAGGTTGAAAAAAGAGACTTTTTAGTGACTAGCCCGAAAAAAGTGACCAAGTCACTAAAAAGTGACCCGCTACCAGGCCTGTATAGTACACATTACTAGTATTATTAGTACTCACCACATTACCGTTAGACGAAAACGAGATGAATTTAATTGCATCCGAGTAAGGTTACACTATAAGCAGTACTGAATTACGTATTTTAATCCCGGTAACATTTCAATTTAACAGAAACGCGTCGAGTATTTTTTGCCAATATATAGAAAATAATTGAACACTTGATATATCATATCTCCATGCAAATACGTAGAGATTGTGTCGCATGATCTAACAACATCTTCTTGAGTATATGCTGCGGAGGTTCCGGCAGGGTCTAGTACCAATCTTAACTAACAAAATACTAACACAAAAGACTGGGAAGCAAACGATCATCCATTGCACCAATTGCAGTTCATAGTTCAGTACACAGTAAGTAGTGAAAGTAGATACTGTAGATTTACTAATTTTGCATTATATACGGTGATTGTATTCGTTATTTCTTCTCAGTAATCTTTGTTATTTTACTCTTACTTTTACTGCATGGATCAACGTATAAACAAACCTGTTTCGCTCTTCATTTTTTGGGTTAGGAAAAAATAATACTTACTCCAATGTAAAGAAAGATTGAAGGACATAGGAGACGTGACTAAGTGTATTCTGAAAGACAAATAAAATTAGTTGACTACCTTATAACACAGTAAATGACCGATAGGGAATGAACCCATGATCAGCGCTAGACGGTAAAACAAGAGATAGAGTCACGTTTAACTGAGACCTTAGCCACCTATGTACATGAGAATAGACCATATGATGCTTTCATCCACTATCCTTTTCTCTACATGACTAATAGTTTGACCACCTAAGGTCGTGAGGAGGATCAATCAATGTCTTTTTAAGCCCATCATCAAATGGAAGCTCACGAAATGGTTTGAAATCTTTACTGACTGATTCTAGTTCCGAGACGATGATGATGCTATGCAAGGCCGTCATAAGTCCACAAAGATAGTATTAGGTGTTTTCTTGGAACATGGTTCAAAATATGTAGTTGTTAAAATAGCAGGCTCAATTTTTTTTTAAGATTATTTGGTGAACGGTTCTAAACTGTGGCCAATTTTGGCTTTTCGATTCAGTTTCGACTGCTTTCACTAGATAATTTTCAAAGCTTTGGACGATTATTGATATTCATCAAATTGTAATACGATATTTTAGTTTCAAAATAAGTTTTCATGAAAGGTGTTTATTTGAAATGTAGTCAGCAATTCAAATTTAACGAGGTGTATCGTGTATACCTATACCATATACACATCAACATAATTGTATTTTATGTGACCAAAAGATCCAACGAGTAGTACATATTTTTAATGATGTTATTCATATAAATCAATGCTTCATAATCGTAAAATTCATTCATTTAGCTAGGAAATAGACGCAATGATGCATTACCATACCATTGATAACTGAATCTTGGACCAGACTTTAAAGACTTGAATTTTGAAGAGCGGAATAGAACATGACCATTTGACTACTGAAATTTATGATATCAGACAGTACTGTAAAGGATATGACGCCATAATCTTGATCAACCGCAAAAATAATGGAAGCTCTCAGATTAATATGTCGATTTATTGCAATAGTACTTAAATTAATTTACTGTATATTTACGATACCATTTAAATTATTCCATGTTGAAACAAAGTCCACTAGTATGATCCCATCACATTACATCAAAGTGTTATGGCTCGGCTGTGGTGGTGGGCGCGGTGACGCGTTTTGACAGAGAATACAGAATTACTGTCAAGATGCGCCGTTGCGTTAATCGCTGTAGAACGGCCTTTACTTGGAGATGGCATCAGTACAACCCGTTGTCAACATACTATTATTCGGTATTGAATGTCGGCTCCAAGAAAACATTAAATCAATTTTACATGTTAATTATTCGGAAAACATTCATGCGCGTGATAAGCTTTCATTGCGACCTAGTGAGCAACATAGCTTGAGTCGTCTGCTAGTATTGTGCATCACATGGAGAGCCCAGCCGAGATACCAGTCTATTAAAACTACAACTGGTCAACACTCGAAAAAAAAAAGAAAAAAAAAATTAAGCGATTTGTCCTTTCGGTTGAAAAACGTCGGTACTGTTCTTAATTTTACCACAAAATTGTTATTTCTACTGTTTTTTTCAGTGTACCTATTGACCAATGCAAACTCTAACTTAACCTCACTTATTTTGACAGTTCAGTTTTGACAGTTTTTTAGTTTAAAACAGGTCGATGATACAACGGCATGTTTTTGTAGCCGACATCTCAGTGTCAAATTCATGATAGTATGTGTTTTGTTCACAAACACCACATTTGATTCTCATTAGGGTACATAACTGTCAGTGGGATACGGTCGCGCAAAGTTCGCTGCAAAAAAAAACCTATTGTGTGAGATAGGGTGCTGGTTTAAAATTGCTGTGATCCGAGTATTTCAGTGATATTCTTTGCATTCAGCATAAACTAAATCGCAAAGCATATCTACATGCGAATAAAATGATCAAACAATTTTATCGGAAGCTTCGCCGGAGAAGTTCTGGTGGAATAGCTCTGTGAACTGTCAACCTACGTTATCATGCACTGGTCTATACCCCTTGAAACAGTGCGATCGGAACAAAATAGAAAGAGAAAAGAGGCGATGATTAAATACATTGTCTGTTCTCTCAAAGCGTCCCATACACGCTCATTTTGATTTTACTCACCGGTGAGTAGTTTTTTATTGCTGTCTCTTTTTTTTCCCACAGAAATTTTGCTCACTTTTTGAAAAAAAGTGGAACCACTCAAATTTTGAGTGGTTCCACTTTTTATAAAAAGTGAGTAAAATTTCTGTGGGAAAAAAAGAGACGGCAATACAAAACTACTCACTATTGAGTAGAAAAAAATGAGCGTGTAGAGCTTGCTGACGTTTAGTCATCTTTCTCTTGCACGCGCACAGAAAGAATGAGTTTTGTTTTCATCGGGAAACGCTTCCGAAGCGTTCCGGCACATGCACATCGAAAGTCCGGCACATGCACATCGGAGCAAAAGCGTCTTTAATATTTCATATTGATTGGGATTTTGGCTTATGAAGAATTTTTCGTCAAACAAGAGCTATTCGTATACCATGTGGACAACTTAGGTGGAAGAGGGGTATGACTTAGGCGGTAGAGGGTCCATGGTTCACACAAATTAATGAAAAATTGCATGAGCTTATGTGTACGCTAAGGAAGGGAAGTATATATCTAAAACTGTTCTTCCGAAAGAAAATTAGTCGGGGTTCAGCGAAACCGCACCAAGCACCTTTATGAGTGATTTGTGGTTGTAGGTCAATGCCCAGAATACCAATCCCCAGAATCAGTTCCCCAGAATGGTATTTCCCAGAATTCCATTTACCAGAACGACCAATTCTCTAGAATGATATTCCCCAGAATGTACTATTTCCCCGAAAAGAAATCCCCAGAATGACCCATTCCCAGAAACCAAAAACCCAGAATGACCCGTTCCCCAGAAAAAAGTATCAGTCTAAAAAACTATGTCTTTCGCTGTCATTTCTATAAATTATAAATACCAGATACTATATTTCTATTCAAAAATACTTATATTGAAGCACGCATTTGCCCGGAATAAGGCAAAACGACATATGCTGTATTCTTTTGAAGCACGCATTTGCCCGAAATGGAGCCCATTTGATTTGTTTGTTAAGGTTCACATATACACATATACGAAGGAGCAGATAATTCATTATGTTCATTGTTCATATTGGGGGAAGACCATATGGCATAAAACCGTTTGGCATAACGACTTAAATGTCTAAAGGCCGTTTGACATAATTTGTTGGGTACCTCGAGGTCATTTGGCATAATGAACATTTGGCATAATCGTTGAAAAAAGTATCAAATGCAATGGGTCATAAGAATATATGATTTCCATTCTTAGAAGTAGATGACTCCTTCTTTAAAAGTATGCGTTTGCCCGGAAAAAAGGCAAACGAGTAGATAATTACTTCTTCAAAAGTATGCATTTGCCCGGAAATAGGCAAAGAGTAAATGACTCATTTTTTTAAAGTACGCATTTGCCGGGATAATGCAAAAGAGTAGATAACTCCTTCTTTAAAGTATACAGTCGCCCGCAATAAGGCAAATAGTAGATGACTCCTTCTCTAAAAGTACGCATTTGCCCGGGATGAAGCAAAAGAGTAGATTACTCCTTCTTTAAAAGTATGCATTTACCCTAAAAAGGCAAAAGAGTAGATGACTTCTTTAAAAGCATGCATTTGCCCTGAAAAGGGCAAAAGAGTAAATGACCGCTTCAAAAGTACGCCTTTTTCCGAAAGAAGGCAGAGGACTAGATGATCCATTTTTTAAAAGATCGCAAAAGTCGAAATGTATATGATTTCTTTTCAACGCATACGAACCGAATAAGATAAATGACCTGATGATTCCATCTTTTAAAGCTCACGATTTCTCCTTATAACGAGGAAGCATGCACGCATTTGATTGGAAGAAATCCTAGAGTTTTTATGAATTTTTCAATTTGTATGCCAAATTGTCATTATACCAAATGGTCGTTATGCTAAATGTCCCTAAAATCATTATGACTATTTTTCTTGTCAAACGATCGTTATATCAAATGGTCTTTATGCCGAATGTCATTATGCCAAACGCACTTATACCAAACGGACTTATGCCAAACGGCATTATGTCAAACGAGTATTTAGTATATATTTAGTATTAATACGAACTTTTTTTAGTGGTATTTAGTCAAATCTAGAAAATGGTGCATTCTGGGGTATGGTATGCTGGGGAATGTCTTTCGGGGGATGGGGGCATTCTGGGAAATGTCTTTCTGGGGATTGTGGTATTCTGGGGAATGGCTTTCTGGGGAATAGTGCATTCAGGGGAATTAATTTCTGGGGAATCACTTTCTGGGCAATGGGTTTCTGGGGTATGACATACAATCGTGATTTGTGATATTTTGTTCGTAGAATGAAAACGGAAATGGATTCATATCAATTCATTCATACATTAAATGTAACGTAACAAATTTTGTTGTTGGATATCGTCAGTTATAGGGTGGAAGGATATGCGAGACGATTTGTGATCAATTGGATCTGTTGCATGAAAACGTGTGCAAGAAAATGGGTAAAATTTTCATTGGCGCTTAGTATGTTTCGGCAGAACTCCGACCAATTATTCATCAAAGGAATAAACTAAAAATAGAACAAATGATAATTGAGGAATATTTAGATTAGAAGTTTCATAGTAAGAGCCGATGTCCACGTAGCGGTTTTTTACGCTTTTTTAGAGGGGGTAATACGAAGGACAGGGATGGACACGAGTGGTACGTGTTTCACGAAGTCCGCCCAGTTATTTGTTTGGTATCGCCGACGACATAGATATTATGGCACGTAGCTTTGAGAAGATGGAGGAAGCCAACATCAAACTGAAGAGCGAAGCAAACCAGTTTGGACTAGTCATCAACACATGCTAGGAAGAGGTTCAAAATAAGACAATGTAAGCCACCCGCCACGAGTTTGTATCGGTGGTGACAGAAACGAGGTGGTTGAATAATTCGTACAATACTTGGGCTCACTGGTGACTGCCGAAAATGATGCCAGCAGAGAAATTCAGAGACGCATAGTGGTAGGAAACCGTACATACTTGGCTCCGATCGAATAGAGTTCGCCGCCGTACTAAACTGACTATCTACAAAACGCTCATGATACCGGTAATCCTCTACAGACACAAGTCCTGAACGATGCTCGTGGAGGACCAACGCGCACTTGGAGCTGCGTACCATCTATGGTGGAGTGCAGATGGTGGACGTTACGTGGAGGAGGCGAATCAACTACGAGTTGCATCAGCTGTTGGGAAAACCATTCATCGTTCGCACCGTGAAAATCGGACGACTGCGATGGACCGGGCACGTAGCCAGAATGTCGGATTGTAATCCGGTGAAAATCCGGTACTCGACAACGATCCGACTCGGATCCGACGGGCACAAGAAGGCGAGGTGCGCAGCTGACCACTTTCCGGGACATCCTGGAATGTTGGTTTCCTGAGGGAAGTGGTCATTTCTAATCAATACTAAAACCTGGCTTGCAACATATTAAACTTCTTGATTTTGCCAAAAAATAGCTCTTTGGAAACTATTCTGAAGGGATTTAGTGCATCTGGATACATTCCTGAACATACAGAAAATAGAGATAAGCGTCATCACGCCACGCCGCTGCCGTCGACAGTTTTTAATCGTAAACCACCGCCGACATTTTTACATCGATGCGCCGTCACCTGTCACGCTGGTTCAAATTTGTGTTTTTCAATAGTTCTTCAGAAGAATTTCCCGAGGAAGCTCCGAAAATTTTCAGATGAAAATAAAAAAAAACCATTTAAAATTTTGTAGAATTTTTCAAGTAGGTAAATTCCAATGTTAAATGTGACAAAATCGGATTGTTTTTATTTTCAATTTTTTAATTTTCAACCCAAAAATGAATCATAATTTCTTGTTGAAAAAGTTTTCAAAATTCTTAACAGGTACTCAGAAATGAAATGATCCATAATAAACCACAGACGGTGAAAGTTATTTCATGAAAATCATTGTTGCTTGCGGTATAATTTACAATAATAAAAACAACGACTAAAATTTTCTTTTTTTTTCGGGTGACAAAATCGGGTTGAAAACGTGATAAAATCGGGGAGTGATCAAATCGGGTCAATACTGTGTTGCCAAATAGGTAATACAAACCACGGAGTGGCATACCGCGAACCGGTAAACACACGTACACCGTGAAATGCCGTGCAATCCAACCCTGCTACTTATGTCGTAAGTTTCCAGCACAACAATTCTACAACTACGTAGCGATCTGGTGCTGTAAACCTACCAATTATTGCCGATCATTTGTTACATGGTGTCATTTTTTCCTAACTGTCACATCAAGTCAAGCAATATTCTTAATTATAACATGTTTCGTTTTTATCAACAGGTGTAATAACTCAATCAATTACCGTTAGGTATTCTACTTGGTAATCTACAATAGCTCGAATGGATAACATCACTTTGTGTAAATAGAATTAAAAGTCCAACATGTCCGGTCACAATCCACCGCATGGACGTTTGGGTCAACCGAATTCCACCTGGAATCCGCTACAGGTAATACTTATATTCGACTCGAGCCAAGTACGAGACACTGAAGACGGTTATAATGTTGAAGTCGAAATACGTATCTGTCGAAGGTACTATTGTACCTTATTAAGTGGTTGAATTCAATGGGATAGTACACACTTGTCTTATGATACGGCAAGAGTAAAAAGTAGTTTCTGTTGGTTGAACCATGTGTTGTCCTTTCCAGGTACCGTACATCCCACGGCAACCGCAGTTGGCCCATATGTCCAGTGAACGATCGATGGCTAGATCGCCGGTGACGTGGCACACCCCGCCGACCCATCAGGAACAGCTCTACAACTTCATGACTGCTAACCACAAGAACGTGAGTGACAATTTCCTGAAAAGCTGGCATGAATGTAACCCTTATTTGCGATCGTTCAACAGAATCTAGAAATCAACCCAATGCTGCCAACCTTTGGACGTAGTTCCGGTATGCCGCTGGGATCAGTGGATCTATCGCTGTCGTCGGCAGCGAGGAGCACACCGTCCCCGAAAGGAACCAATCCGCAGCAACCGGGTCCAACTCAGCAACATCTGCCCTCGAACATTCCACCTGGTCTGGGACCAGGTCCTGCTATGCCAGATCAAAACGATCTCTTTCACCCCAAGATGGTTCCTGGCCATGGCCAACAGGCGCAACAGCAGCCACAGCAGCAGCATCATTCGCAACACCATCATCATACGCAGCAGCAGCAACAACAGCATCCGTCACATCATCACATGAATACGTGAGTTTTGTTCGGGAAACAAAGGCATCGTTCTACTAAATAATGATTAATTTTTATTCGTGGAACAGAAATCATAATCGCTCACCATCGGCGAGTCAGATGGGAGGAGTGATTCAGTCAACCGCAGCACTGAAGGACCGGTCGGGGCAACATCCGAATACTAGCGGTGGTAGTGGTGGAAGTGTTGGTGGAGGCAGTAATGTTGCCTGTAGCTTTTTGGGCAATAACAGCTCCAGTAGTATGGGGTTAGCCACCGGCAGTGCCGGTGGCAACGGATATTACAATATGATGAGTAGCAGCAGTAGCGGTAGCGGTAGCAGTAGTGTAGATGGCAGCAATAGTATTAACAGGCCACTCGGTGGCCCTAGTGGTGCAGCAACGAACCCAGCGTCTAGTCTAGGGGCGTCCGGTGAGTTTACTGCGATGATCCCTGGAGGATTGCATATCAAGGATGCAAAACAGATCAACAATGAAGCAGGGAAAAACGGGAGAGACAATGTGAGTCGCATTGTTCTTAGTTTTCCCGAAGTCAATGCTAAGGTTTAATTTATTTTACAGATGTCGACCAACAACGAATCATCCAGTTTAGTGAAAGATATTCTTTTGCATGCCATGCAAAGCAATACAGTTCCGGTGTCGCCCAAAAGGAGTAAGTTTACTTGTTTATAAATAAGAATGTCGCGAGCGGAAATCTTGCAATATTCTTCCAATGTTTATTTTTTCATGAAGGTTTTAATAATGTTCAATGTTAAATAGAAATGCTGGCGGGCTATCACAGAATAGTATCTTAGTAGGAAAAATTTCATAGACCGGAACCAACCCAGCCACCTTCAGCATGGTCCTGATTTGTACCGCACGGTCAAGGAAGGCCCCTACGTAATGCATAGGCATACTACGGCCCTAAATCAAAGATTTATATCAATTTTTTAGAATGTTCGACTTGAAAAAACCTGACACAAAATTTGAGTCGACCCTTTCAACATCATATCAAATTTAAATTACCATCATTAGGACATAAGTAGTCTGTTGATGTAGACCTTAAATAAAAAAATAAATAAATAAATTATAAAAAGTTGACTTTGCTAAAAAAATGTTTCTGGGAGTTCGGTATTTTTTTCCTTGTTGGGTATTTTAATTACTGCGATCATTTGTTAGATCTATTGTGATGTAGTATTCGGTAATAAATGTCTATGTTTATATTTGTAATGGGTCTACCATTAATGATTAATAATGGTTTCACAGATTCACCTTTGCGGACACCTATTCCTCCTAATCACAGTCCAACGCGAAGCCGCAGTCCACCGACCACCGCGTTGTTACACCCAACGGACCAACCGACGACGGCCACTTGTGTAAATACATCGTTTCCGCTGAATCCTACGAATGTGCCATCGACACTGAAAGACACTGACAACATCGCCAGTATCAAAACCAGCAGCCCATCGGACGTTGCCTCGCCAGTTGTACCAAGCAGTGTCGAGGCGCCGACAGCCATTAGCACAGACCGGGCCTCTCCACTCCCGTCTTCTAATGAAGATTCGGCGGACTCCAATTCGAGTAAGTCACGAAGAAGGCGAAAGCCCGATCGTACGAACAAAATGGGCACAGAGGAGCTGGACAGAATGCACGAGTTCCTTGGTGGAGGGGATAACAGCGCGGATAAGTGTGATCGCATTGATGGGATTGATCCTATGCGACCTAACATTGCGGTACGGAACGATATTGCCACCCTTGCATTGGAAGGAATCAGCAGTCTCAGTCAGGGCTTGGCCAGTGATAGTAGTCATAGTCCACACATTACGGATCTATCGGATAGCACGCGGGTGAATCTGCAAAGCCTGACCGAAACTAATCCTACCAACGGAGAAGAGAAAAAGTCTTCAACGGTTAGTACTGGTATTGCCAATGTTCTGTCAGATGCGGCAGCGACCGCTATTGATTCAACTCGTAAGGACAGCGAATCCAATTCGGACGATTGTGAAACTATTGATAAGATAGCGGCTATGATTTCCAGGACCGAAAACGATGCCTCAGTAAATGCGTCACGTTCTCAGCAATTGCCAGTTGAATTAAACGTCCCCGTTGAGGAAAATAGCCAAAGCTCTCGAAAGAGTAACGGTCCTGTAAAAGTAACCGAAGGAGCATCATCTTCGCTTCGTGATAGCAATAAAACTGAATTGAGCAAAAACGATACGGATAAAAGCTTTGAAGAAGTAAGATAGAGTTTAATAAATCCTTCATCAATTGTTTGTAGAGGGCTGCAAAACTGAAATCTATTTATTTTTCTTTCATAGGTAGAGAATAAATTGGAGGAAATGTTTGCTGGTATCGATGAAACTATACCGAAGGATTCCAACAAATCGCCGCCATCTGCGGAGAAGAAAACGCCATCTCCGAAGCTGACGACTGAACCTACCGATATTCTGATCGAGCTGGCTGGGAAAAGCGAAGAATCAGCCCCACCTTCTTCCAGTGTTCCTTCGGTCGATGCTAGCGAAGATTCGCCCGTGGCCAGTACGAGCGGGACGCAGAAGAAGGTTCTAACTGCAGCAGCTAAGCGAGCGAATATCGGCAAACCCGCCGCCGGTGCCGGATCTCCGAATAAGAAGAAAAAAGTCTTAAAAAAGAAGCCTGTCCAAAGTAAGGGTACCAGCTTTGCAGCTGCTGAAGAGCGGGCTGCTAGTTTTGGTGCTAAAGGTGGCAGCAAGAAGCCGATTACTAAAGGGAACGGCAAAAAAGGTAACGGTTCAGGATCTGCGGCGGGTAAGAATAAGACGAAACCTAGTGACGGTACAGCTGTGGTGGATCCTAACGGTAAATATAAAGGCCCTTTCGTTCAGGTTAAATCGGATGGCAGTCATCTGGTCATCAATACTCCTATTAACGAGGAAGACTCGGAAAAGTTGCAAAATAAACCGAAGAAGTTTGTCAACAGTATGAACAATTCGGAGAAGAATAAAATTCGAGGGCTTCATGTTAGCACGTTGAGCACAAAGTATGACGCTGACACCACGGACACTAGTTGGATGTGTGTATTTTGCAAAACGGGACCGCACAAACAACGGCTAGGTGACCTGTTTGGGCCCTACATAATAAGTACCAAATCCAGTGAATTTAGGCAGAGTCAAACGGACGACGAGTGCTTCAATATGAAGCGAACGAGGGAGAGCTTACAATCCAAGCTCATTAAAAAAGAGGATTCCATTGCTGGAACAAGTGCTGTAAGTATTGCATGAATCAAAGTTGTGATTTTTCTTTGCTGTCGGTACCCTGGTTTGCCATTATCGTATTATACTAAGCATACGTAAAAGCTATAGGGGCAGTAGGGGCAATATGAACATACGGGGCAATATGAGCCACCCTCATTTTGAGCTTATTGACAAGTTTTATCATGTAAAAGTTATATGATCTTTAAGAGGATGCTCCACATATGCCTCAACGTGAAAACCGCATTCAAATTCAATTCCAACATGAAAATACACTTGAATATGTAAATTTTCGCTGCATAGTCAAAATTATTATTAGATTTGAAGTTTATAAATAAGGTTTTGACACAAAACTGATTAAAATACAGGTCAAAAATACACCACAATCAAAAGATATATTAAAATTGAATATTGTGCACACATGTTTGTATTGATACAAATCTGAATTTATCATAAAACTTATTTTTTCCAAAACCAGTCTCTATGGGGCAATATGGGCATACCTGCACAGATCAAGATAACAGGCCCTAAAATGCGAACAAATTCAAATTTCAGTAGTCAAATACAAGATTATTATCATATATGTAAGATTCATTACGGAAAAATTACAACAGCGCATAACTGCGATCACAACAGAAAAAATGACCATTGACCAATTGAAATGTGGCTGTTCAAACAGTGAAGAGTGGCAAATCGGTTCAGTCCGCTGTTGTACGGTTTATTAATTTTATTTGGTATGGAATACTTCAAACTGTTGTAGGAATATCGTATTCTTCCATATTACAATACTTTTTTCGCCTAATTAAACGTTTTGGATGGGTGGCCCATACTGCCCCAAATGGTGGCTCATATTGCCCCGTATAGTCGGGAACACACATTGAAATCAATACATTTTTAAAAGTGCATTCCAACAATTTCCAAACGCATTTTTCGTCATTCATCGACGTAATATGAAAGGTAACATTCTCTAGTATAAGTCAACTACATTTGAATGATGTTTTTTTGAGCTTTTCAGCGCTTTTCAGAACGATTTCCTTAGGTGGCCCATATTGCCCCGATCACCCCTATGTTCGCTTCAAAAACCCGATAGAATGCCCGGAGACCCATAGTGTTATCTAAAAATCGACTCAGCTCGATGAACTGAGATCATGTCTGTGTGTGTGCGCAAAATGTCGCAAAAAAGTCGAGCTCATTGTTCTTTGGTGATTCTATACACTGCCCAGAATGTCACTAACCCGAATGCAAGTACCCCGAAAGCCTATTGCCAAGAATAACCCAAAGCAGCAACCATTCGCTAACTGGGCTAAAACATCAGTCCAGTTAACGAGCGCCGGACTGTTGCTGTACCCGAATGGTCACTATCCCGAATTATCATTACCCCAATGCAATGACCATTACCCCAAACTTGCCAAAAAAACCCAACTTAATTCACCGAAAAGTGATACTGCCTTTCTCGCATTTAGCCAAGACACCAATCTTATATGGTTCAATCGAAGGTTCAATGAACCATTTTCTTAGTAACTTTTGAACTCAACAGTCGATCGTCATAAAATTCAAAAGTGATCTACAAGGCCTTACCACCTTTCGAATGCAACTTGTTGCGAGAAAATCGGTTAAAGGTTACTATATGAAAAGTTGTCTAATGTTTTACTTAGCCTTTGTGCACACACATACACACACACACATACACACATACATACACACGGACAGACAGACATGTGCTCAGTTCGTCGAGCAGAGTCGATTGGTATATTACACTATAGGTCTCCGAGGCTTCTATGAAAAGTTCGTTTTCGTAGTGAAATGATAGCCTTTCGGTACAACTTTGTTGTACGAGAAAGGCAAAAAAACGTATACTCACTTTCTCGCTCACTTTATTACTTTATTAGATTGCGTTTCAATAACGAAGTTGAAAATAGAAACTAATCACTTAAATATAACATATTCAAAATAATTAAAGTATGAGTCATTTACTCACCCGTCTATTTCCGGGTTACCGCGTTGTTGGCCGCCTCATTCCGGCCAAATGCGTGCTTTAAAAGAAGTTATTTACTCTTCCACCTTATTTCGGGCAAATGCGTGCTTTAAATAAAGGAGGCATTCACTCTTTCGGATTATTCCGGGCAAGTGCGTACTTTAAAAGAAGGTATGACACCTTCTTGTGCCTGCATTATATAAGTGGCGCAACACTCCTTTAAAAACCATGTGCTCGATTGGAACAACTGATTTGACAGCTGTTCCAATTTTGACACTGCGTCTCTTTGTTATTAATCGGGGCTCTATAGTGTCATTTACTCCCCCACTTTATTCCGGGCAGATGCGTACTTTACTCCGGGTAAATTTTATTTTAAATGGTTTAAATGAAGAAATAATGTGCTAATTTGCCTTATTCCTGAAAAATGCGACTTTTTAAAGTTTTTTTTTCAAATGCGTACTTTGAATGGATCATTCTACTCATTAGAATTTTTCCAACCAAATGCATGCATGCTTTCTCGTTATAAGGAGAAATCGTGTGCTTTAAAAAATGGAACCATTAGCTCATTTGTCTTATTCCGATCGTATGCGTAGAAAAAAAAATAATACGCTTCGACTTTTGCGATCTTTTGAAAAATGGATCATCTAGTCTTCTGCCTTCTTTCGGAAAAAGGCGTAATTTTGAAGGGGTCATTTATTCTTTTGCCTTTTTCCGGGCAAATGCATACTTTTAAAGGAGTCATCTACTCTTTTGCCTTTTTTCGGACAAATGTGTACCTTTAAAGAAGAAGTCATCTACCCTTTGCTTCATCCCGGGCAAAGCGTAATTTTAAAGAAGGAGTCATGTACTCTTTTGCCTTATTCCGGGCAAATGCATACTTTTAATTAGGGAGTCATTTACTCTTTTGCCTTATTTCGGGATGGAAATGCGTACTTTTAAAGAAGGGATCATCTACTTTCTTGCCCTTTTCCGGGAAAATGCGTACTTTTAAAGAAGGATTCCGAAGGCACTTGGAGTTTTCGAAAGGAAAGTGCTGCGTACCATCTATGGTGGGGTGCAGGGGTGTCCTACGAAAGGCGGAAACACGAAAGGCGAAAAGCACATAAGGCGGAATACGAAAGGCGGAACGATACAAAAGGCAGAAACACGAAAGGCGGGAACACAAAAGGCAGAATTGGATTAGATTAGGCTGTTTTAACTTATGCGGACATTTTGAACCAGCAGATCAAATGGCGTGATTCTTCTTTTGCTATAAAAAATATACTTTGGTCGTTGATCGGACAGATGGATGTTTTCTTGTTGTATAGTGTAGAGAAATTCCGTAACTCAGCGATAAGGCATATGGCTTTGTACGAAGCATACCATGCTGAAGGTGACTGAAATCGAATATCTATACGGTCTGTTTTTGGGTTGCAATTTTTTTCGCTTTTCGAAGCATGGTAATCGTCCACTTAATAACTCAGGATGTGCTTAATAGATACTAAGCTAAAAGACTGATAGTGTTTCAGTTGTGCGATGAGATTTCAATAGATAGAAAGAGGCTATCCTGTTTGGGATAAAGTCATTTGATATTAAGCCGTTTGGCATAATGTTTGTTTGACATAACGCAATGAAAATGATCTTATTTTCAATAATTATATTCTGTACGCAACTTAAAACTGGACTTCAACATAGACTTCTTGATATTTACAATGAAGAAGACAAGATGCATGCTTTCAAAGAAGGCACCAACTCTTTTCCATTGTCCAGAGCAATCGCGTATATTTAGAGAAGGAATGATCTCCTCCATTTTCGCATTGCTCCGTGCTTTAAAAGACGCTAGCAGCTCAGTTCACGTTGATTTGATTGCAATAACTCATATATGACCAAATTTGGTCATATATGAGTATCATCAACTGATTGACATGATGAGAGTCAGTAAAAGACGTCTGCTTCGATTGAACGTTAGACAAAGAATGATTTTATTATACTTCATTAATAACTACTAATTAATATCATGGCATGCTACTTCCGTTGCTACTTCATCACTCCTCCTCAACGTGAAGTCCGAGCTTACTCCGAAAATACTCAAATTTTACACGACCAAGTGGTTTGGTAAGGATGTCAGCAACCATTTTGTTCGTTGGAATATGTACAACATCGATAGTTCCATTTTGGTATAGATCCTTGATGAAGTGATATTTAGTATCCACATGTTTAGACCGTTGCCTAATAGAATCTTGTGTGAACTGTTTGATGCAACTTTGATTGTCTTCTCCTATTACCACCGGATATTTCACTTCTTGATAAATTGATTTAAAAGTTTCAAAATCCAGAGTAGCTCCTGTCCACTTTCCGCAAGAGAAATGTATTCCGCTTCTGTACTTGATAGTGCTACACATGACTGCTTTCTCGCTGCCCAAGTAATTGGTGCTCCACCAAACAGGAAAATAAAGCCGGTATTAGACTTTCTGTCGTTCGCATTGCCTGCCCAATCTGCATCGGCGAAACCAGTCAGTTTGTCATTGGTACTTTCAAGTCGTAGCTTCAGCTTGCATGTTGTATTTAAATAGCGCAACGTACGCTTAGCTTCATTCCAATCCGCAATAGTTGGACTACTTACTTTTCTTCCAAGAATCGATGCAGAAATAGCTATATCTGGTCGAGTATTGACTGCGATGTACAGCAGACCACCAATCAAACTTTGGTATTTGTCTTTGGATGGTAATTGTTCGCTCTCCTCCTTCTGCTGAATAAAGCCAGGTTCCATCGGCACTTTCGAAGGTTTTGCATCATTTAAGCCGAAACGATTTGCTATTTTCTTTATATAGTTCTCCTGGCTCAACGAAAAACCTCTTGCAGTGCGCTCGATTTGTATCCCAAGAAAAAGTTTCACATCTCCAAGCACCGTCAGAGCGAATTGTTGTTCGAGGTATGATAGTAGCTCGTCGTAGCATATCGTCCACATACAATAGAATGTAACTGGTTTTTCCACCCTCCTGGCGCACATACAAACATGGGTCAGCAATTGATGGTTTGAATCCTATTCGACGAAAAATAGAATCAATCTTCCTATTCCACATTCTCGCAGATTGCTTGAGACCGTATATGCTTTTCTTGAGGCAGCAAACTTGTCCAGTGTTAGTTTCAAAACCTGGAGGCTCCTGCATGAAAATCGTCTCATCTAATTCACGAAGTGTGTGTGCGAAGTGTGACAGACGATACATACAACATTTTCTGATGTTTAATACAAAAAGGTGACAAAGGGGTGATGGGGGTTGAAAATAATCGTAACGTAATTGATGGATCTTTCCATATTGTAATTATAATTTAAAGAAATTTCAATAATAACTATTCTGAAAGAATTGGAATTTATCTGATGTTACGAGTTTATTTGTGGACGCAATAGCGCCCGTGGCAAGTGTTTTTTTTTGTCAATTTTTAAGAGTGATATATTCTTTCCTGCATTTAAAAAAATCAAAATTTTCAACGTCTGTTGTCTGTGATTTTTTTCATAAAATGCTGTGTCTGGTTGTCTAAGGTTGTCACTGGTTTTGTTTTCTGCATCTGATAGTAAAAAAGAATTGAAGTGTCAAATATTTTATTTTTTGTGAAAATTCCCCCGCGTGCTGCATCTGGTTGGCTAGTCACCGGACAGACAAACAGGGCTATTATATTTATGATATTATTTATAATCAATTATGCCAAACAACTATTATGCCAAATTATTGTATGCCAAACGGCGTACCCCGATAGAAAGTAGACAAATATACGGAGGGGCGTGCTTTTAAAGAAGGAATTATATCCTCCTTCAACTTAGACCGGGCAAGCGAGCTTTCAAAGAATAAAATATGTTCTCCTTTATCTCAAGCAGGCGCCTGTGCAAAACTAAGAAATTACTGAATTCTGCCTTTTGAAATTCCGCCTTTCGTATTTCCGCCTTTTGTAATTACGCCTTTTGTTACAAGTATAAGAACGTCTGCCTTTCGAGATTCTGCCTTTTGTGATTCCGCCTTCCGTGTTTCCGCCTTTTGTTAGAGTTCCAATGGCCTCGAGGAACCCAGCAAATTATGCCAAATGGTCGTAATACCAAATGGCCTTTAGACATTTAAGTTGTTATGCCAAATGGCATTATGCCAAACGGCATTATGCCATATGGGCTTCCCCCGTTACACCTTCGTTAAGGTGTTAAGTATTTCTTCACACTTTGTATAATGAGAGCACCCGTGGCATTTATTGAAAAACTCCTCCACTCAGTGTGGTTACCAGTGACGTCCCATAAAACCAGTATGGATTTTTTTAGAGATTTTTCCATTTCAGGTTATAAGGCAGAAGCTTTAGCCAATAAATCATAGATCCCGACCGAACTGTTTGCTTACCATGCCAATTACTCTACAAATATCTTATGTTCAGTAAATTGTTATCCAAATAATTTCCAAATAAAGATCTTTTGGTCAGATACCGGGTTGAAGTAAAATCGATTTTTCGAACTGCCAGTACCGCTGGGTAGACACCTTTACGTGGTGTGTTACGGGGTAAGATCTACCACGGTTACATTGCCAGCTACAGGCAAATCCTGACCCAACGAATACCTTCCTCATTATCCAACTCCGTGGTATTTATGAGGGTGTCGCTAAGTCGGTGGCCTCTCGTTAAGTAAGTACCACATCAACACTTCCTTCCTCCTGGCGTGGCCAGGAGTAGTAATCCTCATGCTTTTGTTATTTTTGTTTAAGACCACTCCCCTTCTCGATTTCTGATAGCATTCTAGATAAGGATCTCGAAAGTAAAACATGAGTGTCCAATCTACGAATTACACCGTAACAATGCTAATGCTAAAGAAGTAAAATCAATTTTTCGAACCACTTCATTTGTAAATCTTAGTCAGGTTTGCTATCAGTTAGTTCAAGCTTATTCTAACTGCATCTAATAGCATTACCTTTGTGAGAGGTTGAGATTGTTGTCATATTTCAAATAATTTTGTTTTTCGCTATGCCTTGTCCAGCCCAAGTCCAAAAAGCGGAAAACCGGCACGGACGTCCAACCTTCAACCCCGCAAGCAGTTCCAAGTACCAGCACCGCAACAACGCTCAACCCTGCGCAGCCACCCGATGACTTTTACTACGGCATGATCAAAGCCGGAGACGACTCGTACGAAGTGTGGATGCATGAAGATTGCTTGGTGTGGGCCCCCGGGGTGCACATCATTGGAACGCGCGTCGTCGGGCTGGAAGCGGCGATTTGGAACTGCTGTCGATACCAGTGCCGGATATGTTCTCACCACGGAGCGAACGTAAGCTGCCTGCATCGGGGGTGCGACGAAGAAGCGCATGTCGTGTGTGCGAGGCGAAACGACTGGAAACTGAGCGATGAGTTCAAATCTCACTGCGAAAAGCACTCTAAAGTTGACTCCTCTTGAGTATTGGGGCTGTAAGATGTTGGCTTGGTTTTGTTTTTGTTTGTTTATTTTTTGGTATTTTCTGAGTTTTGTAAACTGGTTTCCAATCACTTCTGTATAGGAAGCGTCAATAAAAATAGATCTGTTTGTAGTGTATAGAGAGAGTCGACTTAAAAGGAGATTATTCCTAACTGATGATAAAGAGGAAATCATGGCAGATATTAGAGATTGCTTTTAAATCCATCGTACGTGAAGGGAAACAGTCACAATTCAAATTAAACTGTACATTTTAGTCGTGTAACAGCTAGAATGCTAATGTTTTTATTCTAGCTTTAAAAGGTGCGCAGAGACATTTGGAAGTAGTAGGACGTGGAATGGCGTGAACGGTGTTGTAAATTTCATGACGATATCTCTGTGAAAAACTACTAATTTATTGAACGAAAATGTTAGTGATCCGATATTACTTGTATATTTTGCACATACTTTTGGTTAGGTTAGAAAGTTTTCTTTTTTGAAGAAACACAATAAAAATTTGAGACAATTATAAACATTACATTCAGTAAAGAAAGCAAAGAAAACACGAATTGTATGAATTCGTTGGATGCATGTGATTTATGAAAATGATAAATTTCAATCAAGGATAGCACGTGTGTAGTATATATTATTAAATTGTGTTTCCTTGGCGAAGAAAAACCTATGGACAATTCTCGTAAAGTTTTAGTGAGTCAATCCAAAATGCTGCAAAATAAACGAAAATGTATTAAAAATACTAAAAGAAATAATTTGGGTTTGCCATTATCATATTCATTCTATCCGAAAATCTCCCTCAGATCTTTTATGGGTATGAAGATTCAAAACATGACAAAGTGTGAAGTAGGCTTTGACCGGCAAGATGTTTTTTTTTGTTCTGACATATTTTAAAAAGAAATTCTTTAGTTTCGGGTGCGAAGATATTTACTGGTGTTTGAAGTTTGAAGATTCGATTCTGAGGGTAATCCTGTTGATCGCACAAGGGTCGCTTTTCGCTCAAGTAAATAATCGTTTGGTTGCGTGTGTGGCGTCGTCAGATGTTCCATACCAGCCATTGGGATAATAAGCGGAGGTTTGCTAGGTATTATTTTCATGTTATATCTAGCTTTCTTCTTGCGTATTTCTTTAGTCTATGTTATTTTCCTTTTTATGTTAATTTCTCGTTGAATCTTCCGTTTTGCAAAGAGAATGGTCCTGTAGCTGCTTTGTTCTTAAGTCATTTTTCTTGAAAACACACTCAATTGTCGTTTCCCTCGTTTTGTCTTGTCTTGTCTTGTCTTGTCTTGTCTTAGCACATGCACAGCCAGTATTGAAAAGCATCCTGGAAATGTCGGTTGTGTTCCCGAGCATTTTCTTGGCTGCATTAATATTTGCAGCATATCATAAATATGACACAAGTATTAAAACGGCCAGGCCCACCGTGCAGGCTTGAATTTGGGAGACAATCCATAACTCCCCGGCAATCAGATTATTTAGGGTCTGTCTCAATTGGATAATTAAACTGAAATTAAACTTAAAAGTGACATTTCAATAATTATCAAATAACCCTGCTCGCAGAGCAAGATTACTTTTGACAGATATCGAATCATTTTCCATCGATGTCCTATTGGAATTGCTGGGTAGCACCAGCCATTCTTATAACGGGGTGATTTTTTAATTTTCGAACTGTCACTTTTAAGTTTAATTCTCTAAATGAGACAGACCCTTAGAAATAAATAACATGATCAACGAAGAGTTTTGAATCTACGAAAGGAAGAAACGGGGACAGCCGTACCAACCGTTTCACATTCAGGGGAAAATATGATTGACGAATCGTTGGGAGTGACTTTGCTAAGAAGATTAATGTACACCCCTTAAGTCCTCGACGTCTTGGGATGGGACACAGTTTTTAGTCTAGTGCCCAGGCTTATACACAGACGGGCAGAAGTATTCGCATAAATTCAGATAGACTACTATTGAAACATGACGAATACTTATGCACATCAGTGCACATGTAGGCCTAGGTTTAAGCGCCATTTCTCGCTCTCTGGAACGAGAAAAAGAAACAAAGGGATGAAAAACAAGCAAAAACTCATACGACGATAAAATTATACCATATTTGTACTTACAGCATCTCCATATTTTCCGGCACAATGAGTCTGTCTGATAGGTTTAAACTCTTATTTAATTTGGGTCGGACGAAAGAACTTATTTTTTTAATCTGCTTTCCCGGAAAGCTCTAGTGAAAATGTCTAGCTTTCCCCAGATACCATCTTTGAAAAACCATATACTCAAAAAAGAAAGCCCTTCATTAGAAACATCGTCATGTCTATTTATAAACAGTTAATAATTTGTTATTTGAGAACTATTCATATAATGTTTTTTTGAAACCATATCTAAAATGGTGTAATATTTATTTGAAAGAAATTTTGGCATTTTGTTAAAATATAATGGCATATTCACATTTTGTTTAAAATAATCTCCGAAATGAAAAACTGGCCTGCAATTTTTTACAATACTTCACAAACTCTTTTTTTGTTTTGGAAGCATGGAATGAATTACCAACGTGTATGTGCAAAAGCTATTTAATAACCGGTATGAATGAACCGCCAGAAATCGACGAAAGACATCTGACGCTGGTCCTTTCAAAAGAAGGAACTTTTCACGAAAAGCTATTCGGTACCAGTTATGGTGGAAGTTATTTGTTACTACTCCTACAAAATTTTTTTCGAAGAAGATACCTAATTTTGGGAAATCGAACCTTAAATGCCTTTCGCCAACTTGTTTTACATTGTTCTCTAGCAGGAAATAAAACAATTGAATTATTTTTCTCATGTGTAACTTAATGATAGGTCATGCTGAATTAAAGGCCCAGTAGCCTTGTGTAGACCATGAAATAGATGTTTAAATTACGCCATGCTAGTTACAAATCAATTTGACCGTCACTGATTGACGATTCTTCAATAGCGGGCATCATATCCCTAACATAGTAGCAACAGATATCGTTTTCCTGATTGCTTGCGGCAACAGCCCTTTATGGCATACATCAATTACTAGATCACTCATGTTTAACTGGAAAATAAATCCACTTACCTCGGGTGGCAAGACATGCCTTCTAGAAGTGGAAACGCCCTATAACTCACCAACAGAGCACCAGACTAAACTCGCCGATGTACCGATACAAAAGTAGAATTCTGAAGGATACAGAGGTTGAACGCATCATCTTGGGTATCATTTTTGATGAATTCAATCCACCCGTCACTCATGCTTTCTTGACCGAGTAATTCGATTAATGAATTGGAACACCAATTCACAGAGGGGTCTCTCGTCCGAAGCCACGTCTCGATCGAAACTGATCCTTGAACGACCTTGCCTACTGTCCTGTCCGCTCCTCCGATCAGATTCCAGGATTCTCAAAGATACTTCGTTTTTTGGTGTGAGTATTGGCATAATTATTTGCTTGGTTCTTGATTTTTTTCAGTTAGAAACAGAGAAAATTTGAAATTCTGGCAGGAGATGAAAAAATATGCGTCCGTTCAATTGTCGTTTCCCTCGTTTTGTTTACCTTTAGGGGAAGGGGGGGCAATATGCCCTAGCTAAGCAAACACTGCTCTATTGTCTTATTTGTAACGCTATTCATGGGTATTTTTACATTATGCATCAGTTGAACAAGATAGCTAGTTGATGCAATTCAAATATTGTCAAAAATCTCAATCATATTGATAATATTCACATTTCAAAAAAGTGGTGATATTCTGTTGCCGGAAAACTCATGAGGCAAAACGCCTTTTAGCTGGCAGCTCCTAGGGAACAAAGTACCACGCGTCGGCGAATCAGCATTCTAGTATGGATAGTCCGTGGAGACGCAAGTACTTTGTAGGTTATTGTCACTAGGGCGTTTTGCCTCGCCAAAATGTTAGATGTTTCTTCAAAATGTGGAAATTTTCGGTTTTTCCGACCTTCCCATGCACTATTTTGAAACTTTTTTCGCCTATCCTACATAATTTTAGATCTAGTTTTGTTACGGACATCTTAATGACGGTAAATATGAGGGAAACCACAAAAGGCGTTTTGCATCGGGGGGGCGTTTTGGGGCCTCTTCCCCTACAGGAAATATGATGTATTATTTTAGTCTCATTAAAACTGTGAAGGAAAATCAACTAATTACTATTTTTAACCTTTAATTTGCCATTTTAATTTGCTTGTCAGAGTATAAGCAATGTTTTTCCCGATAAATTTAAAACGGATATTTGATGGCTTTCCAAGGTGAATTCCGATCTATGTTTCTGATTACCCCACCAAACTAACACAAATTCCTTCCCGTGGTAATTTTGGAGATGCAGACGTATTTTCGGTCTCTCTTTTTCCAGCTAACTGTAAGGACTTGGCCGACGCCGTTATTGATCAACGTTCGAGAGCTGCGGGAACGTGCGCTTCGACAATAGTTGGTGAATCCGAAGAGGAACTGGGGGCGCTCAACGTTCAGGGCGACTGAAAGCGATTGGCCCAAGATCGAGTCCAGTGGAGAAGGATATTCCGTTCGGCGTAGGTTCATCGAATAGCTGTAGCCCATCAAGTATGCAGTAGACTGGCCCAGCTTAGTATGGGGAGAAAAAAATGTTGTCAAATTCCACAGGGCACCCCCCAGGATTGTGTCTTTTGGTGAGAAAATCAATCACTCAAAATTTCAGCTCAATCGGTTGTTGCTTAAGCTGGCGCAATTGATTTGAAGTTTGTATGGGGATTTCGGTCAAAATGTATAGGAAAATACACCTCCGTCACTCATTCGATCTGGAAATCGGTTCTGATTGCTCGATTGAGCTCAGAATTGCAAAAAGGGCAGTTTGTATGTTACAGAACAATTTCACAGAACTGTACGATGATTAAATGAACTTTTACTTAACTGTCGGTTGATTTAATAGGAGCTAAATTGTGTAATTTTGGATTTATTGATCGAATCGCATCAGCCGAAAACAATATAACAGATCATTTAAGCACCGTACAATGTTTTGTGAAATTGTTCTGTAGCATACCAACTGCCCTTTTTGCAATTCTGAGCTCAATCGAGCATTCAGAACCAATTTCCAGATCATATGAGTGACGGAGGTGTATTTTCCTATACATTTTGACCGAAATCCCTATACAAACTTCAAATCAATTGCGCCAGCTTAAGCAACAACCGATTGAGCTGAAATTTTGAGTGATTGATTTTCTCACCAAAAGACACTGGGGGGTGCCCTGTGGAATTTGACAACTTTTTGTTTCCTGGGCCAGTCTAGTATGCAGTCAGTAATACATCGTGTTGCAGAAAGATATTTATCACTGCTTCTTTGAAAAAAGTGTATTAGGCATATTTTAGTTACTTTA